>NC_079210.1:14243023-14438023 GCF_026745355.1 Beta vulgaris subsp. vulgaris | reverse complement strand
ACTTTAAAAAATCCAAAATTCTAAACACACTCGATATATAACGAACGCCTATATCATACAACCCACCCTATATTGCTTGATACAACCCCCATATTGCTAGATATAAATTCTATTTTTTTTTTAATAAATAAATAAAGATATTAGATATTTAGGTTTTTGAATAAAAAAAACATAAACTTGATATAATGGGTAGCAAAGATAGGAGGGGGTTGTATATTGCTAGGTAGGGGGATTGTACAGAATAATTTGCCATAAATAACAGCTAGCCATAGTAAGAAAAGTGGAAGAAGCCCATCAACGGCATCAAAGGGAGTCGAAGGGCAAATAATGTTGGTACTCGTCCAAATACACACCTTACTCTACTGACAGTCTAGGACGCAACGCAACGCAACGAAACTCAACGCAATGCACAACAACAAACAAACACAGGAGAAGAGAGGAGAACAGAGAAGAGCAGAGAAGAAAGAGCTCAGAAGATGAGCATATGGAACTACGTGGTCACCACTCACAAACCCACCAACGTCACGCATTCTTGCGTCGGCAATTTCACCAGCCCTCACGAGCTCAATCTTATCATCGCGTTCGTTTCTCTCCTTTTCTTTCTTCTTCTTCTTCTTATTAGGTTTTCAATTTTGATTTCATTTCACTTTTATATGAATAACCTAATTGCAGATTATTAGATTTTCATGTTAATTCACCCAATTACTAGTCATTTCTCACGCAATTGGTTTACCATCAATTGCCATTCTTGTTATCTTCGACTGTTTAGGCTATTGGTTTTCTGTTGAGTGTTGTTGTGATTCTTTGACGACATGTTATAGACCTATTGCTATGTTTCGACATTGTGTTTTCACACTTGAACCATTTTATGAGGGTTGATATGCTATTGCTATTCTGGTCATCATGTTGAAAGCAATTGACCAATTCTTGTCGAAGACGATGCATCTTATCATTATGTTAGTCTGACTATGCTCATATTTTTTCCTTGCATCAGAAAATGCACCAGAATTGAGATTCACTTGCTCACTCCTCAAGGTCTTGAGGTAGCCCTATTTCTTTGATTAATGTGTTTAACTATTGTGGAACAATCCATTTCTTGCTTATTCTCTTTAGTATATTCTGTTAGAAGAGTTCAAAATATCCAAATTTCTTACTCGGACATGGATGGAGGTGTGGGCGTGTCCAAGTGTCGCTTTTGGCATTTACAAATATTAGTATGGTTTTGGTTCAAACTGGCCTGTTTGGTTGTTGGTTATAAATCGTGGTAAAAGGAATGATTTTTTATGTAATTATGGGAGGAAAATCAATTTCTTTCCCTTGGTAATGGTAATTTATCATAAAGCTTCTATTTTTCTTCTGAAACTTTCATTCCTATTTAATATCACCTTGTAAAGTAATTATGGTCTTATGGGTGACAATGAAACTTCTTTCCCCTTTGAGATGAAAAACCAAGCTTAAAGTACGATTGCTTCTCCTCGGAGTGAAAAAAAGCTTCGTGGGTAGAGTGCTTCTCCAGGGAAAATAACATTCGGGGTTGAAATTGCCTCACCATGGAGATGTAAAGGGTGCTTCACTAAACAAAAACACATCAAGATTCATTCCCAATACCATATTTATTAATGACTATCAAATGGGGCTGTAAGAATCAATGCAATGTCTAAGTGAGGAGTCCTAAAACTAAGAGTTAGTTAGTCCATGTATAATGACGAGTCAAAGTAATGAAGGTCCTGATCGCCTTTCACATCTAGGAGAAAATGTTTTTCTATCATTTTGGCAAAAAAGTTATTTTCTGTTCCTTGATAGCTGGGAAGCTCGGACTCGGCTAACCACCCTGTCGTACCGATGTCGACGCGACACGACACCGGTGCCGACACAGAATCCGTACGGGACACGGCAAACAGAAAGTGGACGCGCGACATCAGCGAATTCGAAGAGTTTTTTTTTTCTCCTGGGAAGGGTGAACCGTGAACACGAAGAAGATGAAGACTCTGGAGTGAGGATAAGTATTATAGCTTTACAGCTGTAAAGTTAGAAAACCATGCATTTTTTTTATTTACTCCTACTTTTTACTGTTTGAAATGGTCAACTCAATTTGTTTGAAAACATCAATAGCAATAAAGACAGCTGTCCCCACTTTAATGTTTAAACTTTCAACTTCTTTTACACGATTTTCAACTTTTAACATAGCATTTTTTGTTTGGGTTTTTCTACGTTATACCCTTGTATTTTTTCAATTTCTACGTTGTACCCCAAGCTTTTCAAAATTCTACACAGTACCCTTAAACTTACCTTTTTCAACGAACAATGCCCCTACCACTGATTATACATCATTAATTTTGTCTATTTTTTATATTCTGGTAGAACGAATCTAATTAGTGAATAACCTTATGAAGGTTAAACTGTGTATGAGTTAATTTAGTTCCAATAAATTTAAAAAAATAAATGAAATTAATGACATATAATCAACAGTTTGGGCATCGTGCATTAAAAAAGGTAAGCCTGAGGGTACCGTGTAGAATTTTTACAAAGTTGGGGTAAAACGTAGAAATTGAAGAAACACAAGGGTATAACGTAGAAAAACCCTTTTTGTGTTTCTTTTTTCTATTCTGTATTTTTCAAAATTATTTATTAATTAATTTTTTAACATATTTATATGATTTATATATTATACCCCGTGTCCCCGAGTCCATATTCAAAATTTGGACACTTTTAAAACGAGTCCGCGTATCCATAAAGTTACAAATTGACAGGTCCGACACCTAGACACGCACCCGAGTCCGACACCCGAGTCCGAGCATCCTAGCTTGATAGCACTTCTAGGAATCCCTATCTTCCTCAATTAATTGCTAGCCATGTAGCTAGGATTGTGAACAAGTCATGTACTAGATAGACTTGATGGACAAGTTGCTTCTGGGAATATAATTATTTTTACTGTAAGTTTTTCAATTTTTTATTCCGCTTGTCCCAAAGTGACAATCATATTGCTGGAACACCAAGGAATTATCTAAATTTGTACTCCATACTTGACTTATTGTCTAGAGTAATACATTTAGATATTGTTAACTAATAACAATTATATTGTTAATGTCTATGACTTTAGCCCCATAACTTTTGAGTTTCAAAGTGCAAACTTCTAGTTGCCTTCAATTACTTCAGTTTTGTAATTTAGTCAATGTATTGTTGAAGAGGAAATGCGGGTTTTTAATTTATTGGATTTGTGGTTGATTGCAAGTTTTATTTGATTTTAAGTTGCCACAACTGACAGGCTAGTGGTTGTTGCTTTAAAGCAATGCCTGTGAATTGGCACACACTTAATATGCATGCATTGACTAGAATTATTTTCAATTATGGAACTGTCCACTCTTAACGAATGGAATGGCTGATTTATAGTCACTTGCAATATCTGTTTGAGCTGAATGTAGGTCTTGCCTAAGCTGTTGATAACCATGTCTTTTATAAGTTGGTACAATGTCATGTATACACTTTTTTTTTTTTTTTGATAATTTTAGGAGTTTTTATTAATAATCATTAATAAGGGGCGTACAACGATTGCTTTGATTATGGAACGGGATAAAGAGACTACATCATACATCAGGCTTTGAATTAACGAAGATGAGACTAAAGCCATGCTATGAATTCTGCATCACGTCTAAGTCCTTGCTTTGCAAGACAATCAGCTACTTGGTTGGTCTCCCTTCCTTTGTGAATTATTGACAGGTTAAGCCATGACCTTCTAGCATTTCTGATGAAGTTTAATGGGAAGGCTAAGTTCCAAGGCCCTCCTGAATCTTCAAGGCACCATTTAACCGCATTGGCCGAGTCTGATTCAATGATGATGCTTGATCCTTTGATTGAGTCACTACTAATGGAGATTTTGATTGCGCGAAGAATTGCAAAGATTTCGGCTGAATTAATCTCCATTTTCGGGATTGGGCTTGAGAAGAGAGCCATAAAACGCTGATCTGGACCCCTTAGTACACCTCCCACAGCAGCATGACTTAAACGAACATCAAATGAGGCATCGACATTTCATTTGACCCATCCAGGGGGGGAGGCACCCATGATTTTGCCGAGATTACAGATTGCATCAGATTTTTTGGTTTGAGGATGTCAATTGGCTGCCATTGAAGACAACATGGATTTCGAACAATTTCTTCGGCCGAGAAAGGAAATGGTTCATTCCAACCCTTAATCCACCACCCTAAACGAAGGAGAATCAAATCTCTAATTTCCGATTGAGATGCCGATTTACCACCAAATACCCTTGCGTTTCTTTCCTTCCAGATTGACCAAATAATTATGAAAAAAATTGCGCTCCACACCTTTCCAAAGAACAGGCCTTGCTTTTTTTGTGGCCTCCATTGAAAGAAAGCATCTTTGATTCGCAGGGGGAAGATTCATTGTAGATTCCACATATCAATCCACCAACACCACAGGAGGCGAGAAAACTCACAATGAAGAAATAAGTGGTTTACAGATTCGATGTGAGAACTGCAGAAGACACATGAGGCCTCAGATTGTGGAATGATTCCTTTGCGCATCAGATTTTCTTTGGAGTTGATTTTTTCCATAAGAACCAGCCATGAGAACACTTCAATTCTGTAGGGTATAAGGCCTCGCCAGAGACATTTGAAGAATTCCGGATTAGGAGGGCTGGATGCTTTATCCAGTTCAAAGGTGGCAGATTTGACTGAGAACTGGCCCACTTTACTGGGGGTTCATATTTGCAAGTCCTCCTCAAAAGGTGAAAGGAGACTTCTTCCAAAGCGCAGGAGAGCTGCTCAAATTCTTGAATGTCTCTGGGCCGAAGAGTCCTGGCCCAATGGAAAGACCACTGCCACACGAGCCCATTCCAAAACCCGAACATAGCAATTGACGCATTTTGGCCTGAGGAGATAGAGAATAATCTAGGGAATTGGGTCTTTAAAGGGGACGGACCAAGCCAAATTTCGTGCCAAAAACTAGTTGAGGCCCCATCA
The DNA here is from genome assembly GCF_026745355.1 of Beta vulgaris subsp. vulgaris. Classification (NCBI taxonomy): domain Eukaryota; kingdom Viridiplantae; phylum Streptophyta; class Magnoliopsida; order Caryophyllales; family Amaranthaceae; genus Beta; species Beta vulgaris. The sequence continues at coordinate 14,433,044 of NC_079210.1, read as the reverse complement.
CCTATCTTTTTTCGGGTTTTTGAGAGTGAGAATGTTTTGGCAATTGGGTGGGAGAGGATAGCTTTGCATATGCTACGCCAAGGGCCTCCTTTATTTGGGATTTGAAGCTCAGTGATCAACAGTGATGAGGGGTAATTGTATTTTGATTGAATGACTTGCCTCCATAGTGATTTAGGGCATGAGAAATATCTCCAAATCCACTTGAATAACATTGCGATATTGCGGTGCAGGAGATTACCAATACTCAGCCCACCAAGAAGCTTCGGCAGAGCGATTTGACGCCAAGCTACAAGTGGGATTGAACTTTTTTCTTCGGAACCACCCCAAAGAAAATTTCTTTGGATCTTAGTGATTTTTTCAATGATCCCTTTTGGCATAGGGAATAAGGACATGAAGTATAGGGGTAAATTTGCCATGGATGACTTGATTAGAGTTAATCTACCGCCAAGAGATAATAATTTTCCCTTCCAGGATGCCAATTTTTTCCGGATTCTTTTAAGGATGGGATCCCAAATTGCCAGTTTGTGGGTGGAGCCACCGATAGGAAGCCCGAGATATGAGAAAGGAATGATGCTGCGTTTACACATTAGTATTTCCGCTGAATTTTTGATCCATTCCTCCGAGACATTGATCCCCATGATAGAACTTTTGTGGAAATTTACATGAAGACCTGAAACAAGATCAAAGAGAATAAGAGATTTCTTGATGTTAAGTAATGAAGATATATCAGGTGTGCAAAACAGGATGGTATCGTCAGCGTATTGTAAATGAGATATCATGATTTCATCTTTCCCCACTGAAATGCCCTTCCACATATTTTTGTTAATTGCATGATGAATCAGCAGATTTAGCACTTCTACTGCTAGATCAAAGAGAAAGGGTGACAGGGGGTCACCCTGTCTGAGACCTCGTTGGAGCATAAATGGAATTGTGGGGGATCCGTTGACTAGGATAGATGCCGAAGCTGAAGTTATGCAAGCTGAGATCCATTTTCTCCATAGAGGTGGGAAGTTCATCTGTGAAAGAGTCCAATCAATAAAACTCCATGAAACACTGTCGAAAGCCTTGTGGAAGTCAAGTTTAAAAATCACTGCTTCTCTTTTTGAATTTTTGAGTGAATCAATAAGTTCGCTTGCTATTAGGGCACAATCAAGAATCTGACGCCCTTTGATGAAGGAGGACTGAAATGGGCTGACAAGATGATCCATGACAGCTTGGAGACGCCGAGCAAGTATCTTCGATATAATTTTATAAATGCAGCCAATCACACTTATTTGTCTGGAATCCTTGAATCCAGAGGGAGATTCGACTTTTGCAATGAGAGCTATCAAGGCCGTATTACAGCCCTTTGGGAGGACATCGGAAGCCCATAATTTTTCCACGATCAGATAGAAGTCATTTTTAATTATTTCCCATGTGTGCTTTATGAAATAGAAGTTAAATCCGTCTGGTCCCGGTGATTTCTGGCTATCACAGGAATATACTGCTTGGTCGATTTCTTCGTGTGTAACTGCTTCAGTGAGTTTCGCGGATTGCCATGGGAGAAGTTTCCTGAATTCCAGGTTTGAGAAAGTTGGTCTAATGGGGGATTCTTCCTGAAAGAGCAATTTAAAGAAAGATACTGCTTCGTTTTTGACATCTGCAGGAGAAACAAAGTTAGAATCTTTTGATAACAATGAAGCAAAATTATTTTTTCGTTTCCTGATTGAGGCCACGGTATGAAAGAATTTGGTATTTCTATCGCCTTCTTTTAACCATTGGATTCGTGATTTTTGAGCCCAAATGGATTCTTTGTTTTTGAGACATTTCCACAACTCAAGGTTACAATGTTTTCTCTCAAGTAATTCAAGATCATCCAGGGAACGGGAGTTTGCAATGAGGTCGAATTCTTCAATTTTTTCTTCCAGGCGAGCAATTGAGGTTTCAATGAGACCAAAGTCAGACTTGTTCCAGTCCCGAAGGGTATTTCTGAGCGCTTTGAGTCTAAGGTGGGGGCCAGGGATTTAGAATCAGACCAGGATTTTTTGATAACATCCAGGCATTTCGGGTTAGTGAACCAACAGTTTATTGACCGAAAGGGGCGTGGACCCCAATTTTGTTCGAAGGAAGATGCCAGGAGAGGCTTGTGGTCAGATACGGATCTGTTGAGGAGCATTGTTTTTAGTTCAGGGAATGGTATTAACCATTCTGAGGTGACAAATAAACGATCAAGCTTGCTTTTTGAGGGCCCATGAATCCATGTGTACCCATCATTTTGTGGCGTGATTTCCAAAAGGGACAAGGAGTTGATGAAATCAAGGAAATCTTTTGAGCCTTGGGGATTAATCCATTGGCTCCCTCTATCTGATTGTGATAAGGTTTCATTGAAATCGCCCATGATTAAACATGGGCGTTTGGATAGCTTTTGGAATTCATCAATTTCGTGCCAAACCACTTTTCTTCCATCAACATTACATGAGTTGTAGATGTTAATAAGGCTACATTCGAAACTTGATGGGATGATATTTTCGGATATGGCAATCCAGCGTTGGTGTATCTTATACACCTCAATCTTGAAGTGAGAGTTGTTCCACATTGATAATATACCTCCAGATAATCCAAGGGATGGGGAAGCACACCAGCCAATGGTTGGGATATTCCAGATGGAATTTATTATTTTTTGGGAGCAAGTTTCAGTTTTGGATTCTTGGATGAAGACAAAAAAGGGCTCGTGTTTTCTGATGAGATTTCTTATGAGGGATTTTTTGACCTTTGCGCCAATCCCTCTGGCATTCCATGAAAGAATGATCATGATGGATACTTTGATATGAGCTTGGGATGGATTTGCTTAAACAGCATTGGGAGACCATTCTGAATTCTGACGAGAGAGAATGCGATTGATTCTATATTCTAGTTCGCTTCTAGGCCCATTAAATTCGAGGCCTATCTCATCGGCAAATTTGAGGATCACAGATGGTGTTATTTTGAGTTGACCTTTTGTATGTGTGTTAGGATGATCAGGTGGAGCCGATGAATTCATTTGATTTGGGTTGAGAGAAGGGGTTTCTTGTTTTTTTTGTTTTTGCTTTTTCTTAGTGTGAGCTTTTTTGATTGGAATGGGGATGAGGTTTTCAAATCCAGGAGGGAATAAAGGTCCAGAGGTGGTAGTGGAAGAATAAGATTTGGTTTTGGGCTTTACTAGTGGTCCAAATCTGTTTTGAATATTGATTGGGGATAAGTGATGAGGTGATTCGAAAGATATGAGTCGAGTAACCATGAGAGAGAGAGAGCGTATTCCTAGAGAGAGAAACCAGGAAGACCAATGGACAATAGTTACCCGGAAAAAACCCAGAACCCACCATAGCCAAGCCCTTCAAACTTGCTTCATCAACCATCTACCCAAACACATCACCATATCTGACTTAGCCAAGATTTTCAGAACCCATGGAGCTATAAACAACATACACATCCCAGAATCCCAAACAAACCCAAACCATTTGTATGCCTTTGTCCAATTCGCCTATCCTCAATCTCTTGCTACAGCTATCAGGGATGAAAATGGCAGATTGATTGGTAATTCAAGAATTACAGTCTTCCCAGCTAAGTATGATAAAAGGCAACCCCCACCCAGACATCAGAACACAACATTCGGCCATCCCAGAAGACAAAACAAAAACCCACTCCACCTTAGAAGTGCACCGAAAATGGCGTTCATCCAAAGTGGGAAGTCCTTCAAAGAAGCAGCAGAGGCTAGCAACCACAAGGAACAGCCAACACAAAAAAACCCATCAGAAAAAATCCCAAACACAAACCACACCCTATCCAAACCTAACCCAACAAAGCACCGTATTATGAGTTCAAGAGTTCTGGGGGAAGACACAGAAAAGATTCGAGGAGAACTGGGGGAAATCGACTTGGAAAGTGACATTGCTGCGGCAATGAAAGGAAAGATATGTGAAGAAAACAAGGAATGGCTAGAAAGAAGCTCCATTGCCATCTCACAGAACTTTCAATCTTCAGAATCAATACTCGAACACATCCTAGCAGAGGGAGTCAACAATCTCACAATCAAGTCAATGGGAGGGTTACAACACCTAATAATATTTGATTCCAAGGAGGATAAGGAATATATGATTGAAAGCGAATGGTTGGGGAGATGGTTCATGGCCTTTAAAGATGTGGACAAGCAGAGCAAAGCACTTTGGAGAGAAACGTGGATTAGCATTCATGGAGTTCCATTAGTAGCCTGGGGTTATGATAATTTCTATGATATAGGATGTGTTTTTGGCAAAGTCATATCTGTACAATACAAGCAACTTGACTGTGCGTACATCAAAGTCTGCACTGATTGCATGTTTGACATTCACTGTAAAATTTCCATGGAAGTGGATGACAAACAATATCACGTGTTCGTATCTGAAAAACAACAACAGTGGCAGCAAGACCAAAAGCAAAGTCAGAAAGCTTATGAGGCAGAAAAGGTCAAATCAGCCTGTGATAATGGAGGAAGCAAAGGGTCTGACGAACCAAATCCAGGTAATGTTCCTAGCCACAAAAGTGACGAACCAGTGACAGTAGAACCGAAAAGTCATTTCTTGAATGATGAATCATTAAATGCAACAAAAACAGACATAGAAAAGTGTGCTCTTGAAAATCATGAACAACCTCTGACATCCAACAGCCTTAATCATTCATCAGACCACCTAGAAAATATAAAGCTGACAAATGATGATGTCGACTCAAATAAGTGGAAGCCCAATCATCAACTGATTAGAAGTCCCAATCACAGCCAATCTAATCAGTTTACCCAAAAAACCCCTGAACCAACACAGCAGACCTTTTACCTAGACAAACCCACTCAAGAACTCCACAAAAGTCAGGGTAAAAGAAAAAGCCCAGCCCGCAGCCTATCATTCCAAAACACCATTTTCTCACCAATCAAAACTGCTAACACCTTTGGGCCCCTTCTCAGGCCAAACAAAACAAAAGCCTCCTCTTCCTCGACTTTAGGTTCCACCTCCTGTTCAGGGCCTCTCTTTCCACCTGGATTCGAGGAGTCCATCCCAAGTCAAACCAAAAGAGAACAAGAAAAAAGAAGAAAAAGGAAACTAGAAAGGAGAAATAAGATGAGAAAAGCCCTAACATATGCTAAATCATCAAGCCCAAAACCTTCGCCTATCCACCTGCCTAAATCCATCCAGATTGACGATGTGATTCAAATGGCAAACACCTTAGGACTATCCTTCGATGGTCCAGTTGAAGAATTGGAAAGAAGAATAGGTGTGATTCTAACGAATCAAAAACTCAACTGGGATGCCAACCTCAGTTGAGTCATACCCCAATAATCCAGATAAACAAAAACATTCATGATCATGAAGCCGATCTTATCATGGAACATCCGAGGCCTCAATGCAAGAATGAAGAGAGCCTCACTCAGAAAACTAATAGCAATTAACAACCCAGGTTGTGTTTTTGTGCAAGAAACAAAAATGGAGGATATAAATGCAAGACTGATGAGAACTTGCTGGAAATCAAGTGAGATTGAATGGATTTTCAGCCCCTCTAGAGGCAGCTCAGGTGGAATCCTTGCCATTTGGGACAAAAATATCTTCACTGCAAACTCTAATGTCATTCACCAGAGTTGGATTGCGATAAGTGGCATCTTCTCAAATGACCAGTTTGAATGTACACTCATTACGGTGTATAATCCATGTGAAATAGCAGCAAGATCAGAAGTATGGAAGCAAATTATCGAGTTCCAAAACTCGAATCCACTACCATGTCTCCTTGTAGGAGATTTTAACGAAGTTCTTCGCCCCTCAGAAAGAGGTAGCCTCTCATTCTCTCATAATGGTATTAACGATTTCAAAAGCTTTGTGCAGGAATTAAAGCTTCTGGAGATCCCGTCTTCATCCAGAGCATACACATGGTATCGAGCAAACTCAAAAAGCCTCCTTGACAGGCTCTTAGTAAGCCCTGAATGGGTCTCTCACTGCCCAAATATTAAAGTATCAATCCTGCAAAGAGGGCTATCGGATCATTGCCCGCTGCTTGTTCACTCTCATATTCAAGAATGGGGACCGAAGCCATTTCGCTTCAACAACTGTTGGCTGACAGATCCTAAGTGCATGAAAATTGTGGAAGCTTCATGGAGCAGTTCATCAAAAATCAGTGTGGTTGAAAAATTGAGAGAGACAAAGAAAAGACTCAAGGAATGGAACCTCAATGAATTTGGCAGTATTGATGCAAACATCAGAAAGCTAGAAGATTGTATTGCAAACTTTGACAAAGAAGCCAATGAGAGAGATCTTGACAAAGAAGAAATTGGAAAAAGGAGAGAAGCTCAGGCTGACCTATGGAAGTGGATGAAGAGGAAAGAAATATACTGGGCCCAGCGGTCTCGAATTACTTGGCTAAAAGCAGGTGACAAAAACACAAAGTTCTTTCATGCAATCGCCTCGAATAAGAAAAGAAAGAACATGATGGCATGTATAGAAACAGATGGACAATCCATTAATGATCCCTTCCAGATCAAAAAAGAAGCTCGGGCTTTTTTCAAGAAAATCTTCAAGGAAGACCATGTCAAGAGACCAACCCTTAAAAACTTGCACCTAAAGAGACTGTCACAGAACCAAGCAAACAGCCTTATTACTCCATTCACGACAGAAGAAATAGATATGGCAGTATCATCATGCGCATCCGATAAAGCACCGGGTCCGGATGGCTTTAACTTCAAATTCGTGAAGAGTGCCTGGGACATTATTAAGACGGACATTTATAGTATAGTGAATGATTTCTGGGAAGCAGGCTGCCTTCCCCGAGGATGTAATACAGCGTACATAGCACTCATTCCCAAGATTGACAATCCATCAAGCCTCAAAGACTATCGGCCAATCAGCATGGTTGGTTTTATATATAAAATAGTCGCAAAATTATTGGCGAAAAGGCTTCAATCAGTAATAAGCTCTCTCATCAGCCCTCTCCAATCTTCGTACGTGAAAGGCAGACAAATTCTAGATGGAGCCTTGGTTGCAAGCGAAATTATCGAGTCGTGTAAAAAGAAGAACACTGAGGCTATTCTTCTAAAACTCGATTTCCACAAGGCGTATGATAGTGTCTCCTGGAACTTCCTTCAATGGACACTTGATCAAATGAACTTTCCGGTGAAATGGTGTGAATGGATAAAGACATGTGTAACTAGTGCATCGGCCTCAATTCTTGTGAATGGATCGCCAACTCCGCCCTTTAAATTACATCGAGGGCTAAGGCAGGGGGACCCACTTTCCCACTTCCTTTTTGTGCTCGTAGGTGAAGTTCTTAGTCAGATGATTAATAAAGCAACAAGTCTGCAATTATGGAAAGGAATTCCGGCAAGTTCAAGTGGTTCAGAGATTACGCATTTGCAGTATGCAGATGACACACTTATGTTTTGTGAGGCAAACATCAACTCTCTCAAAAATATCCAAAAAACCCTGATCATATTTCAGTTAGTATCTGGTCTCCAAGTTAACTTCCACAAGAGCTCATTAATGGGCTTAAATGTAGCATCATCCTGGCTTCAAGAGGCGGCAAATTCCCTAATGTGCAAAATAGGGACTATTCCTTTCTCATATCTAGGTCTTCCCATCGGAGACAACCCAGCTCGGATCCGGACGTGGGATCCAATCATAGAGAAATTAGCAAACAAGTTGGCATCATGGAAAGGTAAATTGCTATCACTAGGTGGTAGGCTCACCCTCATCAAGGCCTCCCTCTCAAACCTTCCTCTTTATTATATGTCTCTCTTTCCGGTCCCAAAGGGAGTGATAGAAAAAATCAATAAGCTCATGCGAGCCTTCTTATGGAGTGGGGATTTTGGCAAAAGACCTTTTTCTATGGTCTCATGGAGCATAGTACAGCAGCCAAAAACTTCGGGTGGCCTGGGGATTGGTAATATTCTACACAAAAATCTATCCCTCCTCTTCAAGTGGATTTGGAGGCTCTTTGAAAACCCTTCATCAATGTGGGGCAGCATTATTCGCTCCAAATATAATTACACTTCAACATGCTCAATATCTGACCTAAAAACGCCAGTTTCGGGTGGGCCGTGGAAATCTATTTGTGCTGCAGTCTTGGGCCATGAAGGGGCGAGATTAATTGCGGTGAATGGAATGAGAAAAAATGTTGGTAACGGCATATCCTCTCTTTTTTGGCATGACACATGGCTATGCGAGCAGCCCTTAAAACGCATAGCTCCAAGACTTTTCTCCATTGCGATCAATCAAAATTCATCAATAGCCTCATATGGAGTGTGGGAGGGCTTCAACTGGGTTTGGGTTTTCTCATGGAAGAGAGTATTACGCCCTCAAGACCTAGTGGAAAAGTCGCATTTGGATGAATTACTCAAATCAGTTAGCCTTGACCCAATCGCAGATGACCGGCTCATTTGGGCCCCTGAAAAATCGGGCCGATTCTCTACTAAATCTTTCTCAAAAGAATTGAGTAAAACTACTCCTCCAACCCACTCTGATGCAGTTAAAGGAGTATGGCGAGGGCTTGTCCCTCACCGCATCGAAATATTCGTGTGGATAGCATTGCTGGGTAAAATAAATTCTAGGCACAAGCTAGCGGCGCTTGGAATAATCTCGGAAGAAGAAAACATCTGCCCCCTTTGCGGCGAGGGATCAGAAACAAGTGATCACCTCCTGTTACACTGTGTTGAAGCGCAAAAGTTATGGGCGTGGTGGTTAAATATATGGAAGGTCAAATGGGTCTTCCCCTCTTGCCTCCTTGATGCTTTCTCTCAATGGAAGTGTATTAAAAAGAAAAGCAACTTCTTCAAAAAGGTATGGGCTGCCTCCTTCTTCGTCATTATTTGGACCATATGGAAGGAAAGAAACCTTCGTATATTCCAAAATTCATCATCAAACGCAATGAACCTACAAGATCTTGTATTGCTAAGGTTAGGCTGGTGGATTGGCGCGTGGGATTGTAGATTTCCATACTCTCCATCTGATATTCAAAGAAACCCACTTTGTCTTGAATGGAGCGACCAAAGGATATGTGCTCCGCCTCTAAAACATCAGCCCGAAAATGATTCATGGGCCCCCCCTCCACCCCAAGTTCTAAAGTGGAATGTGGATGCCTCGGTGATCAATTCCAACTCATGTTCTGCAATTGGAGGAATTCTACGAAATCATAAGGGTGAATTCATGTGTGTTTTCTCTTCTCCCGTTCCTTTCATTGAAATAAATTGTGCAGAGATCTTAGCAATACACAGAGCGATTCAAATTTCACTTCAATCGGACAAGACAAAGAATTCCAGTCTCCTGCTAGAATCAGATTCGGCCAACGCTGTCATGTGGTGTAATAGTGAAAGCGGAGGCCCATGGAATATGAACTTTCATTTAAACTTCATAAGGAGCATGAGGAAAAAGGGCCTCAATATCTCAATCACCTACAAAGGTAGAAGCTCAAACGTAGTGGCAGATTCGTTGGCAAAACAAGGGCATCATCGCAAATCCGAATTCATTGCGTGGTTATGAGGGGCGCAAATGGCGAGCTGTCGGAAAATTCATACAAGTCTTTGGGCTTGGATAAGTCAGGGGTCAGAATCTGAATGTATGAGCAAGGAGTGATTTGTGTAAAGTTACTTTGTATTGTAACTGGATTAGGGTCAGTTTATATATCCCTCCCAGCAGTTTTGTAATATGTAATATTGAAGGTTAATGAGAACTTCCTCAATCAAGGGTGTGCTATGCACTATGAAAGTTTCCATCTCTGGATGGAATACCCTTCCTTGAGTACTAGAGGTTTTCCTTACCTTCCTTTTTTGATAAATAAAACTGCTGCATCAATTATCAAAAAAAAAAGTGATGAGGTGATTCGAGATTGATATTGGGCTCTAGGACTTTTGGGCTAGCAGCTTTTTTTGAGTTCAGATGATTGGGTGACAGGCTGGAAGATATACGTGTGCAATCATGGTTGGGGTTTTTTTTATTTTGGATTTACTTTTAATGGATGGAGGTGATTTGATAGGTTTGATTGTTTTGGAAGATTGGGAAGGTGAAAAGTTTGGGTTCAGTGGGGCCGATTTTTTTGACAACTGGTGGATGGTTTTTCGAGGTTTAAGGTTGGCTTTTTTGATTTTCGGTGATTTCACTGGACAATGATTAAATGTTTGCTCAGTGACTTGGCAGATGTTGTTTCCGAGGTCAGAATTAATGTTTGGTGTAGGGATTGTCTGTGTGGTGTGACTGTTGGTTTTCATTGGGTCAGATAATTTTTCAGAGGAAGGTGAGTCCACTGATGGCTGCCATGGGCTTGGTACATTCAGCGGAATATCCGGCGGTGCAGTTTTTTCCCATATTTGTCTTTTTTCAGAGATGAAAACTGGATAATTCTTCCCATTGATTTCCATTGACACTTTGCAGTTAATTTCAACAAGACAATCTGTGAATATTAGGATATTTGCACGATCAAATCCTTTATAATCAACTGATATTACCCTCCCAAATATGCATCCAATGCTAAAGAAGTTATCATATCCCCATCCAATTAGAGGAATTCCATAAACACTTATCCAAGTTTCTCTCCACACAGAGGCGCTTTCATCATTAACATTGATCAATTTTTCAAACCATCTATGTAACCATCCACTCTCCATGAAAGATTTTTTATCTTCAAATGAATCAAAGGTGACAAGGTGTAACATACCTCCCATTGGATGTATTTGGATGCAATTAACGCCTTCCGAGAGAATATGATTGAGTATTATCTCTGATGATTGGGAGGAGGACGAAAAAGCAATGGCACTTCGTTTCAGCAATTCTTCATTTTCTGGACATTTTTTCCCTTTGATGGCAGCTACATAATCTCCCTCTAAATCAATTGCTTCCAAAGATTGTCTCGTTTTTTCCGTATCTTGACCAAGAGCTCTTGAGGACATTATTCGATGAGCTGAGGGTTGGGGTTTTGTCATGTTTGGTATTTGGATAAATTCTTCAAATGGGTATGTGGGTTGAGAGGGTTTGCATGGTTCAATTTGAGGTGGGGGGGGGGGGGTTCAGTGTTTGTGCTTGGAATTGTTGCTTCTTTATATGTTCTGTGGTCACAGAGAGGCTGGGATTGACGGAGTGGTTGTTTAAAGGGTGGTGCTTTAGGTGGTTGTTTGGTTGTGGGCTGGTTGGTTGGGTGGTTGGGCAAGGATTTGTCAAATTTTGCCGGGTATACTGAGATTTGCAGGTTCTCTATCTTTCGTCCATTTTCATCAGTGATTGCGGTGGAGAGAGATTGCGGGTAATAGTATTGTACAAATGCGAATATGTACTCTGTGGATTTTTGGTTGATAGGAATGTATATTTCGGCTATTGCTCCATGGGTTCGGAAGATTTTTGCAATGTCAGATTTGGAGTAGGTTGGTGGGAGATAGTTGATGAAGCAGGTGCGGGTGGCTTGGGGAGGAGGGTGGGGTTGCTTTGGTTTTTTCCGGCTGACAGTTCTCCATTGATGATCTTGAATTACTTCAGTTGGGTTTCTCACTCTTGTGTTTTCTCTCTCTAGATTTTTCTCTCTCATCTCTCTAGATTTTACTTGTTGCTTTATGTATACACTTTCTTTTTATCGTGTTTTCCCTAATTCGAGACTTCATGTAATTTTTAATAACTCCTATGTATGCCTTCTTGCAGCCCATGCTGGATGTTCCAATGTATGGAAGAATTGCAACCCTTGAACCTTTTCGACCCCATGTTAGTGAAGTTATTTGGATTGTTGTATAAATTAGCATCCTTGATATCTCCTCCATTGACTAACTGCTTTCGTCTGTGTGCTCTACAGGGTGAAGCGCAAGATTTCTTATTCATTGCAATTGAACGATATAAATTTTGTGTTCTTCAGTGGGATCCTGAGACATCAGAGCTCGTCACCAGGTCTAATTCTTTTTAAACGATTATTGATTGTGTTTGTAATTTTTCTGAACTAGTATAACTTTTGCCTTGCAGAGCGATGGGAGATGTTTCAGATCGCATTGGTCGTCCAACTGACAATGGACAGGTGAGTTTGCAAAGCATTTTCTTGTTTTGCAGTTGGTGCTAGATATCAAAAGAAAAGTGCCAATTGTCATTCTCTTTTTCTACTGAATTGCTAAAGTATTCTTATATATTTCTCCCCGAGAGGGGTTGGGCTTGTTGTAGATTGGCATCATCGATCCTGATTGCAGATTGATTGGACTCCATCTGTATGATGGCCTTTTTAAGGTGTGTTTTTTTTTTTTTTTGATTGGGAAATTAAGTCAGCCCAAGGGCTAACCCCTACCAAGGCTACTAGCTTTGTAGGAACTACCAGCACATTGGCTGGTAAAGCATGCAAAGCATGCTAAGGAAATACCCCAACATAATGCTGGGGGTAAGTATTGAACCCCTGACCTCAAGGATCAGAGGGGAGTGCTCTACCACTTGAGCTAGCTCCTCATCCTTGCCTTTTTAAGGTGTGTGGATAAGTATAACTATTGCTGTCATCCATAAGTGAAAAATTTATATGTTTGGACAATATATTATGAGAACAATTTGCTGACAATGCTGTCACTGATGACAGGTGATCCCATCCCATTTGACAATAAAGGACAGTTGAAAGAAGCATTTAACATCAGGTATCTAGTTGTATAATAATAATTTTGGAGATAGGCTGTGTTGGACTAGTGATTAACTAAAATAAAGCTATGCACCATTTCCCACTGTCACACTGCATGCTTCTTATGTGATTGAAGAGTTTCTTTGATAACAATTGACTTGATAAACTGCTTTCTATATCAATGTGTCCATGTATTTTGCTTGCAAAGTGCTACTATATGGATAGGCATATTGGCTAAATTGTCTTGCCATTCAAGATAGCATTTGTAAGGCTCTCTGTTAAAGTTGTCTGACTTATCTTTCATGTTGCTTTTTTTTTGTGGTAGTCATGAATTTCTTGTATTGATATATTAGATTTCTTCCCCTATCTATTACTATATTACTAAAACTGTGCCAAAATTAGCTTATGTGTCAGCACCACGTTTTTTGGAGTTTTTTTATTTATTTGTTTTTTTGCATTTCGTTAAAATAAAATAAGTTATAGTTTTTTGAAAAAAGTTATGAAAATAATTTAAAATTCAAAATAAAAACGAAAAATAATAAAAGAAAAATATCAGATTATAGATTCATCCTTATCCAATCCTTATTATTCAAAATTCATAATATTAAAGTTTTAAAAAATAAAAATAATAAAAACCAACCCATCTAAAGATGAGCGCTTATCCAAATAAACAATAACAATTATTTTTTTAAAATAAAAATATCAGATTATTTTCAAAATATTAAATTTTAAACAAATACAAAAAATGAAAAAAAAAACCAACCTATCTAAAGATGAATGCTTATCTAACTAAACAATAACTCATTTATTTTAAAAAATCGGGCTCAATACGACAAATTATAATATTATTACAATTCGTGCATTTGCACGGGATCAAACTAGTTAAGTTCTATCAGGGCCGGTTCTGAGGGTAGGCAAGGAGTGCCACCGCCCAGGGCCCACGATCGTGTGGGGCCCAAAAAAAGAAATTAACTATGACCAGTTAAATAAAAATTGATACACTTTTTGAATATTTAGTGAAATTTGTGTTATTTTTGTGCAATTTTTAAAAATATTATGTGCTTATTTTTTATTGGTATCATTGACAAAATATAGATCATAGTTTTAGGTACGAAGGTTTTAATTATATGACCTATAAAATATTAGGATCGACACATATAGGGGCCTTTATTTTTAGGTCCGCCTAGGGCCCAAAAATTATCAGGAACGGCCCTGAGTTCTATTGTGGGTGGTTGAGATTTTTCTCCTTCATGTTGCATGTTTATGTGCTCTCTGAGAAATGCATACAGCCAAACATATATTTGCATAAGCGTTATTGCCTTATGGAACCATGTTTGCAGAGGTCCTTATCTCAACTCAATCACGCTCAAGGCTTACCATGATTGTTGTTGGGCTTGCAATTTCCACTGTTATAAACTTGCACATATTTATATATCGCTTATATCCTGATGTTAAATGCTCTTTATTTATTTTAAAATTATCGGTATACACTAACTTTGCTGATGAACAGGCTCGAGGAGCTTCAAGTACTCGATATAAAGTTTCTATATGGCTGTGCACGACCTACAATTGTAGTTCTTTACCAGGTGCGTTTTCTTTACTTGGTAAAATAAGAATATAAGCCATTCTCCTAGGGAAGGGTTTAAATTTTTACGACATATAGTGCTGGCCTGCTTGTTTATCATGTTTTAAAAATGTCTTTTTGCCTCTCAGTTGTGTATTTGACTGCCTTTTTAGCTTGTCAGAATGATTTTTGGGTTGTTCTGCAGGATAATAAAGATGCTCGTCATGTAAAAACATACGAGGTCTCGTTAAAGGACAAAGATTTTATTGAAGGGCCCTGGTCCCAGAATAATCTTGATAACGGGGCTGATTTGCTTATTCCAGTTCCACCTCCATTCTGCGGAGTCATCATTGTGGGGGAGGAGACAATTGTATACTGCAGTGCCACTGCATTTAGAGCGATTCCCATAAGTTTTATACTCTGAATTGCATGCACGATCACTTTGTTTCTGTGTCCTAATGAGCATGCAGCAAAAATATATATTTATGAATTACCTGGGAAAACAATTTTTTAGCGTGGTTCAGCTCCTTGTAATTATGGTTAATGAACTTTGATGTCTTGGATGTCTTCAGTCAATTACAAGAGCCTATGGAAGGGTGGATGCTGATGGTTCTCGATATTTGCTTGGTGATCATGCAGGACTTCTGCATTTGCTTGTTATCACTCATGAAAAAGAGAAGTGAGTTATCCTATCATTCTTTATAATCATTGTCATAATATACACCACCTTTTAAAAATTATTAAATTGTCTTTTACCCAACTCTTTGCCCCAGAGTTGGATTGTATTGCCAGTTGCTAGTTAACAGACCAGATTCATGTACTGATAGTGATCAAATAAAGAGCTGAAAAAAGAGCTGCAAAACTAGATATGATTGTTTTAGATGGTGATCACAATATTGTAAAACTTAAACCCACATTCAAGAAGGGCCGTTCTCTCAAATGTGACTAGTCGCAAGAATTACTTGCTTTTTTTTTTTCTTTAAAAAAAATGCCTGTGTGCGTCATTTTGCCATTTTCTATGATCAACCAGACCCTGCAATTTCTTTTGAATTGCCAGTACTCCTTTTCATCGCTAACTTCTATTAACTGTGTCCTTTAGTTTGTCTTTTCTGTGAAAAAGAGATGTAAAGGACTGATTGCTTGCGCAAATGTAATTGATGTTCTCATGCTCTGTGTTATAAATAGTTGGAGGATTTGTATAGTAATAACTTAATAATAATATCTATATGTGTTTTCAGTTTTTTGCGTTTTTTGTTTCACTTTTAAGTTTTAATGTTTGTTTGCTCTTTGTTATGTATGGAGTCGTATGTTTACGTTTATTTTGGGTCCTTAGAATACACAATGTGCCTATTACCATAGTTATTTTGAAAACCTTACCTTCGATCACTTGAAGCACATGTTTGTTTTCCTAAGGTTCAGCTATTTGTTACCTCTTCATATAGAAGTCCTTGTTAGTAAAGTAAATGACTATTGCTCTTATCCTTTGGCGTCAAAGGGCGAGTTTTGGGATGTGGAATGTGTATTATCCTTTACCAAAAGCCAAAAGGAGGGCAACTCTATCATGTGCTAGTTCATCTATTATTTAAAGATGTCTCAAAGGTAGTTAGAAACTGACACAAACACATTATTGCAGCTATAGTTTTATGAAAAGGAACTAACAGCTGATGAGTACAAATTCTACTCTTTAAAATTTTCTAGCTTCATTTTTTGTATAGCTGAAGTATACTAAATTGTAAATGAGGACCTATCCTCTACTAGTGAACCATCCAACTTCATCCTTATTTTTCCTGGCCACATTAATATCTGTTATCAGAATTTGTTATACTTTCAAGGAAAAAATATTCAAAGCTGCCACATAAATGCAACTTTGTAAAACTCAAAATGTTGCAAAACAGTACAACATAAGAAAGAAAAAAAAAGGCAAACTGGTAAAGGACTAGTGGTAAGCTGCCACACGTCCAAAGTGGTAGTGACTAGCAAACTTTTGAGTTTTATGTGGTAGTTTTGAAGAATAATTATGTGTGGTAGCTATTTTGTAAATAATTTATTTATGTGGTAGTTGGTGACAATTTTTTCTACTTTTAACATAATGTGCTTGTGGTGCTTAAGTAATCGGTGTCATTAACTTTAGTTTGGCAGAGTTACTGGACTGAAAATTGAGCTTTTGGGGGAGACATCTATTGCATCAACCATATCATACTTGGATAATGCATTTGTTTATGTTGGCTCAAGCTATGGAGACTCACAGGTAAGGCTGATAAGCTGGTCTACGTGAAGCTTTTTTTCCCCCCACTTCCTGCCTGTGTATTTTCGGATCTAATTTAAACACTAAACACTGCTACACGTCTACGCTTTTGCTTGTCTTAATCCGTTGTTAAGCTGTAACTCGCGTAACATTATATTGACAGTGATTTTGAGTTGCATGGTATTATAATTTACCAAGATGCAATTCACATCCTTACAGAGCAGCTAGCTATTTTTTTTTTTCTTCTCATATTGTGTCTTTCATTCCTATGGGAAACCATTTTTTTCACCTTTTTTTGAGTTAAGCCATTAGTTGATGTGACTTGAGAATAATTACATTTGTTATAGGCTTATTATTATAGGGATTAGAAAGCCGATTTTCTTTTCTACACATGTTTGGCACTTTGTTTGGTTAATCAAGAATGGAGAGATGGGAAGGGAAAAGAATGGGAACAATCAGCGCAGAGGCATAGTGTTTTGGATGTGAACTATGCAAAACGTGAGCTGGTGAAGCTTATTTTGGCAAACACACTATGGAGACTAAGCAAGCAGTGTAAAGGGAAGCTAAGGATAGTAATTGTATTGGTTTGATCAGAGTAACATAATACAAGCTAGTTCCTTAACATTTGGGAGGCAATGGTGCAAACTTTTCTCTCAATAAAATTCTAAATGAACCTCATTAATTGATAATGTCTCTAGTTATAATCTGCTTGCATAATATCTTTCAAACAATTCTCTAGGAAGTGTGACTGTGAAAAGTAAATCGAAGCTGGAAAAACCTTGACTTAGGCTGTGTTTGAGGAGCTTTCAGAGTCCTACACAAGACTTATGAAGCCTGAGGTGTTGGATAATTAGTTCTATCTTGAGGTTGGTCACTGAGTTTCTTATATTGGGATGGCACCTTTGAGGGGGTATATATGGAGTGTCATTGGGTGTTTCTTGTTTGGGCAAATGTTGACAAGTGCCCAGTGTGCTGCCATGTCATTTCCTTGTGCAAGTTGCTTCTTTGATATGTTACACACTGTCACACTCCTTCATGTATGGTTGTATGTAGGTATGTATTAGACATAGATTATAAGTAATATGGTTTGTTTTGCCAAAAAGCAAAAACACAGGTACAATTATGATTTCAAGTTCTTGCTTGAATGGTAAAGCCAACAATAATATGATGGCTCCAACAAGTGCTGTTTGAATTTGATGGTGACAATTTGACCATTTGATTTATTTCATGTATTATTTGTGCATTTCTTTTTACAACTGTTAACTATCTATCCTTCACCTTTGTCCAAATGCACATCACCTTGTCTGTGGATGGTATGAATTGTTAATGAATTATGTCACCTGTTTTTTGTGCACATTATGCATGTTTGGTTGCTGATATTTGAGAGTGATTTTATTACAGCTCATAAAATTAAATTTACAACCAGATGCAAAAGGATCATATGTAGAAGTTTTGGAAAAATATGTTAATTTGGGCCCGATTGTAGACTTCTGTGTGGTGGACCTGGAGAGGCAAGGTCAAGGCCAAGTGGTAACTTGCTCTGGAGCATACAAAGATGGTTCTCTTCGTATAGTGCGGAATGGAATTGGGATAAATGAACAGGTCTTACTTATTGTTTTCTTTCTAGGCGTATGCTTTTCTTTATTTTTGCTCAATTGCTGGCTTGACTGATTTCAAATTTGCATTTTAGGAATCAGTAGAGCTTCAAGGAATCAAGGGAATGTGGTCCCTAAGGTCATCAACTGATGACGTATATGATACGTTTTTGGTCGTTAGCTTCATCAGTTAGACCAGGATTTTAGCTATGAATCTTGAGGATGAATTGGAAGAAACAGAAATTGAAGGGTTTGACTCACAAGTGCAAACTTTATTTTGCCATGATGCTTTGTATAACCAACTTGTGGAAGTAGGTTTTGTACCCTTTGCTTCCGTACATCTTTCTCTCTTTTCAATTGTTGTTCTTTTGATGCCTCTCTTTGTTTTCCTTTATTTTTTTTTTCTTTTAAAGTTACATCAACCGAGGAACTATCAAAGTATAGTTTTATTGGTTTAAGCATATTTATAAAGTTCACAACATATCAACAACTTGTATTATAATACTTTCTGATCCAATAAAGTGCTTAAAATATTGTCCAAGAACGAGAACTTCTGGAAACAACTTTATTCATGTACTTGTTTCTGATAATTTGTGTGCTAAGGATCGCAAACTTCTAATATATGCGTTGTTACTTTTACCTTATTGAGTTGTTTTGGTACAGCAACATGTATTACAATTATTATTGTGATGCTTAATACTTACACACGCATTTATTCAATCTGAAAAGGGCTTGCTGTTTCATACTTAAACACACAAAGATAATAATTTGATACCACTATGAAGCTATGAACTCGTATTTTCAAGGGTTTTTGTCATCTCCTTTAAAACTGCACAAGTTACTGCGAAAGCTTTTTGTTAAGGATGTATGATACTTATTTTGTGGTAATTTTTAATTGTTGTTGATGAACTTTCTGCAGGTCACTTCAAACTCTGTTAGACTGGTTACTTCGGTATCTAGAGAACTACGAAATGAGTGGAAAGCACCGACAGGATATTCTGTGAATGTTGCTACTGCCAATGCCTCTCAGGTCTAATATATATTTTCCCTTTTCCCTTTTCTGTTTAGTAGGTCTCCACACCCTTGTCCTTTCGTGTTCCTAGTTTGTCTCTAGAGTCCTAAAAGAAGTTCTTAGATGTTTATGCTCATTGACCGCGTGAAGAATAAAGTAAAATTTAAAACATCTGGGAAAGATGCATAGCGTGGTCCCCGATTTTGATTTACCATCTATGTTGGGTATTTTTACTTTTTTAGGAGGCGGTAATTCTGTTCATTGGTGCTGGTAGCATGATTAGTCATCTATCTGTTCTTGTTAAATTCTGTTGTAAGCAATAATACTCAGTTAAATCGATTTTTTACATTATTGCTTATAATAGTCAATAGAGTTTAATTTGCTATGATGATAACAATGTTATTTCCGCTGGATTCAGACTTGTGATTACTAAGGCCTCATTATGTTTCTTCAGGTTCTACTTGCCACTGGTGGTGGGCATCTTGTTTATCTGGAAATTGGTGATGGAATCTTGACTGAAGTGAAACATGCACAATTGGAGTATGAGATATCATGCCTTGACATAAATCCCATTGGTCAAAATCCAAATTTCAGTCAACTAGCTGCTGTTGGAATGTGGACGGATATTAGTGTTCGGATATTTTCACTTCCAGATCTTAATCTTATCACTAAGGAAAATCTCGGTGGAGAGATAATTCCTCGCTCCGTTCTTTTATGCTCTTTTGAAGGGGTATGAACAGCATACTTAGTTATGTGCAAATTAATAAACTTCCCCTGGGTGTTCTTGTTGTATTATCTTTTCTTGCTACTGTTCCTATTAAATAAAGTTGCATATTTGTTGCTTTAATTCCATTTCCGTCAATGTTCTAACTGTATCTCTCTTCAAAAGGGCCTCCTTTTGCCTCTATGTTTACATAGATCTCTAAGACTTTATGCAATCCAAGTACATTTCAATAAAAATTTAGAAAAAGGATTGACAAAGAATTTCCTCTATTTTGGCTCATGTGGCCGACCCCATTTATAAGATTAAGGCTTCAATTGATTGAAAGATTTCTCCGGCTCCTATTTATAACCAACGTCCAATTTAATGTTGTAAATGGGTGCTTTTGTGCATCTATATTCTTGTTAGTTCTGTGGCTTTAGAATAACAAAAGTAGCTCTTCTACATATACAAGGAAGCATCCTCTCTTTTGAATATTCCCTCTACATCAATATTTTTTGTTATATCAATGGTATAATACTATAATATGCTTAGTGCAGTGTATACTGATTAATATTATCTCATACCTTAGGTTTCTATTTCTTGATTATAACTTATAGCTTCTTTTTTTTTTTTCCAGATATCTTACTTATTATGTGCTCTTGGAGATGGCCATCTCCTGAATTTCATATTGAACATGAGTTCTGGTGAACTGACTGACCGGAAGAAGGTGTCTCTGGGTACACAACCAATTACACTCAGGACATTCTCATCTAAGAATGCTACTCATGTATTTGCTGCTTCTGATCGGCCAACTGTTATATACAGCAGCAATAAAAAGCTACTTTACAGCAATGTAAATCTCAAGGAAGTCAGCCATATGTGCCCCTTCAATTCTGCAGCTTTCCCTGACATGTATATTAGATCATTTTATTAATTGTCATGGTTATTGAAAAAACATTTTTTTTCAAATCCCGATCAAGTAAACAAAGGAAATTTGATGTATATTGAAAATACTCCTTCCGTCTGTCCATTTTTGGTGCGGTTGAAAACATTGAAATAACGTGCAATTCTTAGAGTTTTGTAGATAACGAGATACATTCATTTTCAATTATTTCCGAGTTTTGTTGTTTGCAAAGGACTCTTATGAACCTGTGAAGAATTTCATCAATTTCAATTGTGAAATTAGAGAGAGAAATAGAATAGAGAGATTGCAAGAAAGAAGTTGTGTTTTATTTCTCCAGAATCTGATCTTCTCAATGAAGAAAGAATCATATATATACAAAGAGTGTAACAACCTTCTAACAACTTATAACTATCTTGCAACTAACTTGTGCCAGCTGTACATACAAGCTGAAAATAAATATATATTAATAATATTAATCTCAACAGCCCCCCCTCAAGATGGACTGGCAGGAGGTTGAGTAACCAGACCAATCTTGGCAAAGGAAATGATGTTGATCAGCAGCCAAAGGCTTAGTCATAATGTCTGCAAGTTGAAGAGATGACTGAACATGACTTAAAGAAAGAACTTGGAATCCACATGTTCTCTTATGTAATGACAATCCAACTTAAGATGCTTTGTTCTCTCCTGAAACACTGTGTTTTCTGCTATATATTGAGCAGATTTGTTGTCACAAAACAAGGTAATAGGAGTAGAACACATGAACCAGTAAATCTTGAAGCAACCCTTCAATCCATACAATCTCACTGGTTGTCTGACTCATAGATCTGTATTCAGCTTCTGTGGAACTTTTAGAAACAACCTTTTGTTTCTTAGTTTTCCAAGAGATTAAAGAATCTCCAAGAAAAACACAAAAACCAGTGAGAGACCTTCCAGTATAAGCACATGTACCCCAATCTGCATCACTGTATGCTTTAAGAAGAAGAGAATTATTGGAAGCATAAAATAAACCATGATTAATAGTACCCTTGAGATACTTAAGAACATGAAGAGCAGCAGCAAAATTTGGAGTCCTAGGAGCAGATAAGAATTGAGAAAGCTGTTGAACAGCATAGGATATGTCTGGTCTAGTCATGTTCAAATATAAGAGTTTGCCAACAATTCTTCTGTAAACTTCAGGATCTGCTAAAAGAGGCCCTTCAACAGTACTTAACTTGAGGCCCTTGGGAAGAGGAAATGGTGCAACCTTGCAATTTTCCATCTTGGTAGCACTGAGTAAATCGAGGATATATTTCCTCTGATTAAGTAGGATTCCAGAAGAAGATCTGGTGACCTCAATACCAAGGAAGTATTTGAGGTTACCAAGATCTTTAATAGTGAAAGCTTTGTGCAAAGCTTGTTTCACTTCATTAATAAGATGTAGATTGCTGCCAGTAACCAGTAGATCATCCACATAGGCAACTATAACAGTAAAATCAGAACCATCATGTCTAGTAAACATAGAGTAATCTTGTTTTGATTGAACAAAACCAAGACTTATCAAAAACTTGCTGAGCTCAATATTCCATTGTCTGCTGGCCTGTCTAAGACCATAGAGAGAACGTTTCAACTTGCATACCTGACCTGGTAAAGCCTTGGAGTAGCCAGGTGGAGGATGCATATAAAGTTCTTCATCAATATAGCCATGTAAGAAGGCATTATTGATGTCAAGTTGCTGTAGATTCCAGTTCATAGCAGCTGCCAAAGTTATGATAACTCTCACTGTAGTGAACCTTGCAACAGGACTGAAAGTATACTTAAAATCCTTGCCATAAACTTGTTTGTCCCCTCTAGCAACCAAACGAGCCTTACACCTTTCAATTGAACCATCAGGTTTAAACTTGACTTTGTAAACCCATTTACACCCTATAGCAGATTTATCTGAAGGAAGTGAAGTAAGATCCCAAGTATCATTTTCTTCAAGTGCTTTAATTTCTGTGTTCATGGCATCAATCCACTGAGGATCATCTTTAGCTTGATTGTAACATGAAGGTTCAGTAGTAGAGAGCATATTAGAAAGACTTTGAATGGAAAAACCATCTAAATGAGCTAGAGTAGGTTCAGAAGAAACTTTAAAAGCCAAGGAATCAGAGGAAGATTCATGAGAAGCAGATAAAGAAGTAGGCAAAGTTACAATGAAATCCTGAAATTTGTCAGGAATTTTAGAAATTCTAGAAGACTGTCTCACAGGAATAGTAGAAGAAGAAGAAGGAATTAGAATAGGTGGAGTAGGGGAAGAAGTATCATTAGTATCTGGTATAGAAGAAGAAGAATGAATAGGAGAAGAAGTAGTAGGTATATTAACTGAGGGTGAAGAAGAAGGAGAAGTAGCAGGCTGAGCAGTAGAATCATTTTGAAAAGGAGGAATATTAGATGGATTAGTATCAAAAGGAACATCCATGATAGTAGTAAGAGGACAAGAAGAAGTAGAAATGGGAGATGTTGAACTAGAAGTGTGAAAAGGAAATTGATCTTCAAGGAATATCACATCTCTACTAAGAATAATCTTGTGAGAAGCAAGATCATAAAGTTTGTAGCCCTTTTGAGCATAGGGATATCCAAGGAAAATACATCTTTTGGATCTAGGAGCAAATTTGTCATGTGTTTTAAGAGCAGGGTAACAAAGACAACCTATGGTCCTGAGATGAGCATAGGAAGGAGGTTTCTTCATTAAGACTTCACAAGGAGTTTGCCAATGTAACACTGAACTAGGAAGAAGATTTATGAGGTAAGTGGCAGCAAGTAGACAATCACCCCAGAATTTTGTAGGTAGAGAAGCATGAAACTGAATAGCTCTAGCAGTTTCTAATAAGTGTCTATGCTTGCGTTCAACTCGGCCATTTTGCTGTGGATTACCAGGGATACTTCTCTGATGAATAATGCCTTTTTCAATAAACAAGGATGTACAAGAGGCTTGAATGATTTCTGTACCATTATCACTTCTAATGGATTTAGCTTCTCTGCCAAACTTAGTATGTATATATGCCAAGAAACCAGATATGATGCCAGGGACTTGTGTTTTAGAATGAAGAAGGTGTGTCCAAGTCACTCTTGTATGATCATCAAGAATTGTAAGGAAGTATGTAGCTCCAGATAAGCAAGGGGTTTTATAGGGACCCCAAAGATCAATATGCACAAGATCAAAAGAACATTCAGCTATACTTGATGAAATAGGAAATGGCATTTTATGATGTTTAGCAAATATGCAAGATTCACAATCAAAAGCATCCAATTTATTGCCATCATATGGTAACTGTAAATGTTTCAAAGTATGAATAAAAGGATGTCCTAATCTGCTGTGAACAATAGGTAAGCTAGGATTGCTATAGCTAGTATTTACAAGAGAGTTATAGCTAGCAACAGTAGTAGAAACATCATGAGTAGTAGAAACAGCATGAAATTTGTAAAGTCCAGAACATCTCTTGCCAGATCCTTTTATTTGTCTAGTGTGAAGGTCCTGAAAAACACATTGATCTTGATCAAATTGGGCTACCAATTTATTTTGATCAAGTAATTTTCCAACAGAAAGTAAATTGTGTTTAAACTCAGGAAGAAATAGGACATTATTCAAGATAATATGTGAAGTGAGATGAACTGTTCCAGCATGTTTAACAAGTTTTTGAGAACCATTAGGCAAACCAACTTTGATTGGATGTTTAATGCATGAATAGATGCAAATAAATGCTGATTTGCTGCCATATGATCAGTAGCACCAGTGTCTATGATCCAAGATGTTGAATCAAAATCATGTGCTAAACAAGCTGCATTAGAAACATAAGTAATACCTGCAAAATTAACTGCAGTATAGTGCTGAGAAGAAGATTCTCCTGACTTGGTCTGCATCATTTTGACAAATTCTTGAAACATGTTCTTCATTACAGCAGAATCCATGCCACCAGTATTAGAAACATCTCCAGTATGATCATAAGTGTCAAACTCCAGAGGAGAATGTCCTAAAACACCTGCCTCTTGAACATGAGCAGCCAGCTTAGGCTGAGATTTCCCTTTCAAAGTGGAATACCATTCTGGATATCCAACAAGCTCAAAACAACTGTCAATGGTATGGCCTCTCATCTTACAATGATCACACAGCCTATCAGTTTTCATCCTCTTAAAATCTCTTTTCAGAAAATCTCTGGCTACCAGAATTCTGACATTTTGACCACCATAATTCTGACCAGTTAGAAGTTTGAGATGCTAATAATGCACTCATTTTCAACCTTGTCAACCTTGAAATTGTTCATGTTTTGTCTTTCTACTTGTTGAAGGATATAAAAGCTCGGTTTACAGTAGGTAATGGATCACTACTTAGAAATTCTGACTAGATAAGTCATAAGATTCATTCAATCCAGAAACAAATTGAATGAGTTTCATACGTTGATCAGCTTCTAAAATTCTCTTCAACAAATTACAACTACATGTTGCAATTGCACCACAAGAACAATCAGGAAAACCATCTAAAACATTAATTTCATCCCAAACTCTTTTCATTTTACTGTAATATTCAGCAATGGATTGTTTTCCTTGTTCAACTTTCATCAAAGTTTTGTGAAGATTATATAATTGAGGAACGTTTGTGTGTCCATACCTTTCCACTACTTCATTCCAGAACTGAAAAGTAGAATCAGCAAATAGGAAATTTTCAGCAATTGATTTCTCCATAGAATTGGAAAGCCATGACATGACCATATGATCATTTCGAATCCATTTTTGATAATCAGCAGAATCAATAGCAGGTTTCTGTAATGTGCCATCAAGAAATCCGAGTTTATTTCTTGCAATCAAAGCAATTCTAACAGCACGATTCCGATTGATGAAATTATTGCCATTAAACGTATGATTTGTAATAGAATGATTAGTATTATCACTATTTGACAGAAAATAAGGATCGTTGTAGCTGGATACAACATTTTCTGAACTTGATTTTGATACAGAATCAGAAGAATTTGCCATTATTTGATAGAAGAGAAGAAGAAAGAAGATAGAGAAAATTAGAAGAAAGAAGAATTCAAGAAGAATCAGTGTAAAAATGCGGAAACACTGACTTTAGAGCACCGTAAGCTCTGATACCATGAAGAATTTCATCAATTTCAATTGTGAAATTAGAGAGAGAAATAGAATAGAGAGATTGCAAGAAAGAAGTTGTGTTTTATTTCTCCAGAATCTGATCTTCTCAATGAAGAAAGAATCATATATATACAAAGAGTGTAACAACCTTCTAACAACTTATAACTATCTTGCAACTAACTTGTGCCAGCTGTACATACAAGCTCAAAATAAATATATATTAATAATATTAATCTCAACAATAAGTGTGCCATGCTGATTCTTCATTTGTCCTATAAACAATTTAGGTATAAATTGTTGATTTCAAACTCTATTTAACTTTATAATTATGTTCTGAGTATACATATAACAAGAAAAACTTACAATTTCTGTCTCATGAAAGGTATTGTTATCCAATAAAATTGTTTTTTTTTTTTTTTTTTTTACACATATTTCTTTGTCAAGGGTGGGGAATTGAGATGTTGGGTGTCAAAAATTCTCATTTATTGCTATTACTTAGCCACTGATTTTAGCTATTGACTAGATTCTGAATTTGATGTGTCCAAAAACTGTGGTTGCATATGATAAGCTTATTTGGCTCATGCTTGTGTATGATAGTGCCCATTAAAGCTGATCATTCATATTTTTGTTACATATTCAAGTTTTAGTGGTTCGTATGCTATTAATCCTCTGCATCCTCTGTTAAACAGCCTTGCAATTGCAAAAGAAGGCGAACTTACAATTGGTACCATTGATGATATTCAGAAGCTTCATATTCGGTCTATCCCCCTTGGCGAGCATGCTCGGCGTATCTGTCACCAGGAACAAACTCGCACCTTTGCCATATGTAGTTTGAAGTACAACCAAGCTAGTGCAGATGAATCTGAAATGCATTTTGTGCGTTTGTTGGATGACCAAACCTTTGAGCACATATCAGCTTATGCGCTTGATACCTATGAATGTGGTTGCTCTATACTGAGTTGCTCATTCTCAGACGACAGCAATGTTTACTACTGTGTAGGGACAGCATATGTTTTACCGGAGGAAAATGAGCCAACCAAGGTAGAGTTTTGTCTTGTTATGGACTTTATTTTCATACATTTTTCTTCAAGATAACTTCTGTAAAATTAGGTAAAATACGTCATATGAAGCTGCAAAATTAGCTTGGTCATCTTGTGGTGGTAGGAAGCTCAAGTCATGCTGTCATGTCCCTTATCTGACATTTATTGGACATTGATACTCATCAGACATACCATTCACGTGTCTTATATTTTTAATCCATTTCTTTTTAACAGCTACTTTGGTTTTGGCACATATTTTAAGGAAGAGATTTAACTCTTTAAGGGTGTAAACGAGCAAATTAGGTAAAATAATTTTAACTCAAACAAGAATGAGATTATATGTTACTAGTCTTAAAAATCTTTTTACCTAGTTTGCTAGTTTACATCCTTAAATCTTCTTTAAAATGTGTGCCGAAACAAAGATTACTATTAAAAAGAAACTGACGAAGTATTTAAACCTTATATATTTGCATAAAATGTAAAATTTTAATAAAATTATAAAAGTGAGTTCAAGGAAAAGAAAAATTCTTCATAAGAGTACTTCAATATTCATTAAGATTAATGATATATGAAGTAATGGATGTTTAATATAAAAATGAAAAATGTTTGTTTTAAATAAGTTTTTTTTTTTTTTTGGAATTTTAATAAATAGATAATTATATACTTCATCCGTTTCAATTTACTCGCTACACTTCCCTTTTATAGCATGTTTCACATTACTTGCTACACTTCTCTTTTAGGTAAATCATTATCTTTATCTCTTTCCTCCCACATGGTCCCCTTATTTTTTTCTCTCTATCTCTTTCTTCCCCAACATTTGCATACGAGTCCGTGCAAACCCCAAGTGTAGCGACTAAATCGAAACGGAGGAAGTATTATTAATATTATTCTCCCGTGTCCTCGTATCATGAACATTTGGGTTAGCATTCCTCGTGTTCGTCCATACCCACACCTGTCTCCGTTTCTTTGCAACCTATGTCTTGTACTCTTATCTTGTTAAAGATAAGTGCAACTAACAGACAGCATAAGTAAATGTTTCATTTAACTTTCTATGTGGAATCAATGAAAGGTTTCCATTTGGATAGAAGAATCATGTGGCATTGTGTAATTTAGTTTTCTTTCCATCTATGCACAATATTTTGTAATCAAACCCCTGAATGTTTGTGAATATTTTTTTGTGGAAATTTGTGCATTATTCTCTCTTACGAAGAGCACTGAACTGTAATTTCTGCATCTAAATGATGTAGGGAAGAATCCTTGTTTTTGTGGTTGAGGATGGGAAGCTGCAGCTCATTGCTGAGAAAGAAACAAAAGGAGCTGTGTACTCGCTTAATGCTTTCAACGGGAAGTTGCTTGCTGCCATCAATCAGAAAATTCAGCTTTATAAGTGGATGCTCCGAGATGATGGTACGCGTGAGTTACAGTCAGAGTGTGGACACCATGGCCACATTCTTGCCTTGTATGCTCAAACTCGTGGGGATTTCATTGTCGTTGGAGATCTGATGAAGTCAATTTCTCTGCTGATATATAAGGTAGGGAGCTCTAGAATGATCTTGAAAGCATTGTCTTTTCTCTCTGTATAATGTGTGTATGCAGTTTTGTATGTTGCATGTCTTCTGACTTGATCTGCAGTTGAATGCTATCATTTTGTTTATGTGCTTCTGATGCTTGTAATTACTTTGTTTAAATTTTATTTGCCTTCCTGTTTTGACCTTCATGTTAAATAATTCATTATGTGCTATGGCAGCACGAGGAAGGTGCTATTGAGGAACGTGCGCGGGACTACAATGCAAATTGGATGTCAGCTGTAGAGATTCTTGATGATGATATATATCTTGGTGCAGAAAATAATTTCAATCTTTTCACAGTAAGAAAGAATAGCGAAGGTGCAACTGATGAGGAGCGTGCACGCTTGGAAGTGGTTGGGGAATACCACCTTGGAGAATTCATCAATCGTTTCCGCCACGGTTCTCTTGTTATGCGGTTGCCAGATTCTGATATTGGTCAAATACCAACTGTGATCTTTGGAACTGTTAATGGTGTAATAGGGGTGATTGCCTCCCTTCCACATGAGCAGTACATCTTCCTCGAGAAGCTACAATCAAATATGAGGAAGGTTATCAAGGGCGTAGGAGGATTGAGTCATGAACATTGGCGGTCCTTTTACAATGAAAAGAAGACAGTAGATGCTAGAAACTTCCTTGATGGGGATCTGATTGAATCTTTCCTTGATCTCAGTCGTGGTCGTATGGAGGAAATTTCAAAAGCAATGGGTGCTTCGGTTGAGGAGCTTAGCAAGAGAATTGAGGAGCTGACCAGATTGCATTAATCTACTTTACCTGCAAATGAGGCTTCTATACATATCTTTTAGGCATCCCCTCCCCCCTCCCATTTCTTCCAAGTTTTGTTCAACTTGTGGGCTCATGTCTCATGTTGATTTGTTCAATGTTGTAGCAAGTAGCAACAATAAGTCAGTGGATTGATGAATCATAGTATTTCCTCTCCTCAGCCAATCTTGGCGACGAGAGTTTGCCTCCTAATGACTAGGTGTTCATTGTATCTGTTTGTGTATGTTCATGAAGTAAAATTTACATCTACATGTTTGAAGTTGTGTTGTGTAGTGAATCTGTACGTAGTACGTTATGATTTGTAAACTCATCTCTGTTCACTGTTCTGACTTCTGAATTTTTGGCTCACATGTAATACTAAACTGAGATGATCTTGGAGATCTTAACACTTTGGATAATATAGGAGGGGGAAAAGGAAAGGAAGAGAGAGAGAGAGAGAGAGAGAGAGAGAGAGAGGAGAGAGGGGAGGAGGAGAAAGGAAATTCCAATTCCAATTTCTTTCTAAGTCTCCAAATTTGGAGGTTTTTAAAATTATTTAACAGAGGAAAAATAGGTAGATCCCTCCATCTCCATCCCTTGAACCTTTTTCTAAACAATAGCCTTTTGTTCTCCTCCTTTTTTCTTCCGTTCCTTTCCTTTGAAATTTTTAATCCAAACATAGGGTAAGTGTAGGTCGATTGTATGTTTTTGAACTTCCATTGTGTTTTGATAATGAAATGGGAAGGAAAAGAAACATATTAGTTTCTCTAATCAAATACCTCTTGTGACAACCTCTTATTATACTAATCTAGTTGAAGTAATTGCACTTTTCTTACCCATGATTTCACTAATTCTCTCGCTTACAATTTCCTACACTATACCGTAGATGTTCTTTCCTTGTATCTATCTATACATATACATTAAAAGGCGTGCGATAGAAAGTTTATGTGCCACGTGGCACTCTCCTCCAATTTCTAATGCAAATGCTTTATGTTCAGGTGTACTCCTCACTTTAAAAAAAAATGTAAGTGCAAGGTATTGAACACGTGACCTTTGAAATGAAAAGTCAGAGTTTAACCATCAATACACTATGACTTTGTTGTTCATTGTTTCAAATAAAATATGATAAAGTCTTGTAATAATGTAATTAACTAAAAAAAAACTTAACAAGTATATACTCTATCCGTTTTTTTATTGTTACATTGTTGTGTGCACAATAATTTATGTAATGTCACTTTCAAGCTTTTTGGAGTATACTTTTTGATCCATTTAATGTAAAATAATGAAAAAAAAGTGAAAAGGTAGTATTTTTGGGTGGAAAAAGAGAAGAACAAATATAAAAGTATTACTTAATGGTGGGCTAAGTACCCCAAATAAATAAAAATATAGCAATTAAAAAGAAACAATTATTTAAGGAAAATGTAGCAATTAAAAAAAAAGCAGAGCGAGTACGTCTTTAACACGCTTATTACGTAACTTACAAGAGAATATTGATATCATTTTCTCTTACCACAATCACTTTTTAGGTATTATTTTCAAACTCAAAGCTTTCAAATATTTTTTTTACTTATCACGCGTGATGTGAATTTTTCAATTTATTCTTAACGAACAAAAAATACGAAAAGTAGCAAAATAAATTATGAAATAATAAAAAATAACAACATACTCCCTCTGTTTTTTTTATCTTTCTCACTTAGAATCTTGACACTATTCATACTTAGAGAGAATCTTCTAATTGTTTCACAATTTATAAGAAAAAACATAGTCATGTGGGATTTTGTTTGATTCGTCTCAATAAGTACATTATTAATATTCAATCGTTATAATTTTTACTAATATATAATGAGAGATATTTAAGCTCAAAGAGGTGCATTGGGAGACGTGCATAGAAAAGTGATAATGATAAAAAAACAGAGAGAGGATTTATTTATTGTAATTGACCCGGAGCATCGCTCGGGCAAAAAAACTAGTTGATACTATTATTTTGGGCATGTGATGCATTTGTAAATTTAACAAGTATTTTGATCACACATGTAAACGAAGAAAGTTGTGAATCTTGTTATGTTCAAATGGTTATTGAATCTGTTTATAGCTTTTAACAATGAACAAAAATGATTATTGAGAAATTCCCACTAGTATACCCGAATATTAATCAAATCCCACTTGTATATCTATGAGTTTAAAATTCCCACATAAATACACGAATTATTATCCAGCTCTCAATTGTGACATATACAAGGTATATTTTATTAGTTAAAAGAATATTCCATCAAATGTGTAAATAATAATTTTAAGGAAAATTTGCCAATAAACACCTTTTAAAAAAAAATTGTTGTCACTAAACACCTTTTAAAAAAATTTATGTGAGAAGGTACCCAAATCAAAAAAACTCTGTAAGCCAACACCTTGAGGGAGAAATCCGGTGTTGACCAGAAAACTCCGGCGTTGACCCTCGGTTTTCTCTTATTTGCACTCAATTTCTCCATTTCACACTCTTATTTTCACTCATCCTCAACACTCATCACTCATCACTCATCACTCATCACTCATCACTACCTCATCCTCATCACTTATCCTCATCACTCATCCTCTCTCTTACCCAACCAACCATTATCACTACTCATTGCCACCGCCACTCGCTGCCGCTGCCACCGCCATCGCCACTGTCTCTCACCACTGCCACCTTCGAAGACCATACTCGCCCAAATCTGCGCCGAATAGTACGTTTGATTGCCTCTCTTTGCAGTTTTTCTAGGGTTTTGTCTGGTTTTTGATTTGGGGATTTGAACAATTGGTTGGTGAGTTGGTTTGATTTGGGCTTTAATTTCTGATGTAAATGGTGGTGGTGGTTGAAATTGGGCTTTGATTTTGATGATAATGGTGGTGATTTCGTATGGGGTGACGGTGACACTAATAGTGATGGTGGTGACGGTGACGACGGTGGTTGTGATTGCTGGAAGTGATGGCGGCAGAGCAGTACGTGGTGGTGGTGGTGGTGTGGCTTTGTTGGGGTAGGTGGTGGTGGTGTGAAAGTTTTTGGAGAATTAGGGTGGGGATAGTGGTGGTGTAAATAGAGGAATTTTTTAGGGAATGAATTAAGGTTTGTAAGGATTAGGGAGTGCAAAGAAAGAAATGGAGTGCAAATACAAACTACGCCAAAGTCCATGCTGAAAAATTCCAGTCAATGTCGGAATATACCCTCAAGGTGTTTGCTTACAAAGGTTTTTTTTTGTTTTGGGTACCTTCTCACATAAATTTTTTTAAAAGGTGTTTAGTGACAACAAATTTTTTTTAAAAGGTGTTTTTTGGCAAATTTCCCTAATTTTAAAAACAGCAAAAAAAAATATAAAATAAAAAATAGCAGCTAACCACCCCACCGTGCATCACCTTGCCAACCAGCCAAGCACCACCCTCCAACCTGACCCACCAGCCTCTAGACCGACCACCAGTCAACCCACCAACCACCCACTAGACCACCAACCATCCGCCCACCACCACACCTTGAACTCTTACCATTGAACCACCAAATCGAAACTCTTAACCACCGAACACACAACCTGAACCACCGACCCACAACCAGAAAGTCAAAACCCTCACCTTCGTACCCACGACCCGAACGACCAAACTAACGTCGAATCCACGAAAAATCCCCACAAGGCAGCGCAATGATGTAGTAGGCGTGGGTGGTGCGGCGTCGCGGTTTGGCGAATTAAGTGATGAATTGGCGTCATGGACTGGTCAGTGGTGCAGTGATAGGGTGGTGGTTACCTAATTGTCCGCCATGGTGGCTTCTTTCATTCTTCATTAGATAATTTCCGAGCAAATGCTCAATTTTAGGGCTTTTTTACTTCAATCTATTTTCAGTTTAATTCGGTAAACAAATCATTTTAGTTCAATTGTTTAGTTATTGTAAAAATGTCCTTAAAGTGAAGTTTAAATTACTCTCAAAAATTAAACATGATTGCTAAATACAACCTTATTTTACTTCAACGCAACCCTGCTGAATACCTATAAGACCCCTTTAACTTTTTTCCCCAAATTCTCTGTCAGTTACTTATTCAAGCCTTTGTTTTCTAGTGAATCGATTAACTCAACTCTTCTTCTTGCTCTTTTTTATTTTAGAATTTCAATGTCACTTTGCCTTATTTTTATAGGGAGTACAGTTTCTGAAGCAGTTAGAAATTATTGACCATCTTTTTTTCTCTTCATCTTAGAGCACCAACATTGGTAACGCTTTCTAAAATTGCTCTCCAACCATATTTTTATTTTCTCTCTCTTCAAGAGCATCCCAAGCACACCTTTCAAAAGACGCTAACAATGGTTTGCTCTCCAAAATAAGCTCTCTAATTTATTAATTAATTTAATTTTCCTATTTTTCATAAATAAAATGCCAGAGAAATAATAAAACATATGACACATGTCATGTTTGTGTTCCAAGAGCATGCTCTCCCATTGTTCTTGTTCAAGAGCATTGTTATAGGTGCTCTCCATGGAGAATAACCGGAGAGCAATCGAAGAGCACCATTGTTGAAGTAGAGTGCGTTCTCCAACTTCTCTCTCCTTGGAGAGCTGCTTGAAGAGCATGTAGGAGAGCACCAATGTTAGTGCTCTTACTTACCCCCGAAACAAAAGTCGCCATTGAAGTTGATAGGAATACATAATGATAGATTGTTCGATTATATATAGTAGTACATTGCAATTTTATCAAGGACTATAACAAAGAAAAGACAAATTTCATAGCAAATTTGGAAGGAGTTAGAATCTATAAATTGAGTCATTTCATATAGTTGGGCTGAAGCATATGGGTAATCTTCATATAGGTGGGAGGAATTAGAATGTTTTTTACTTCACGTAACTTGACTGAAATATCATATATTGTTTCTATTTATTGGAATGAAGTCTTCTATGTTGTTTCATTTATTGGATATTGATGCCTGCTATTTAGTTTGCTCCCAATCCAGCAAGTTGGTTCGCCTTTCATTTATTTAGTTATCATCATAGATTACAGAAAACTTTGAAGAAGCAAGAGGAGTTGCTTGCCTGAATAATTACATGGACGGTAGACGGACAAGACTCACAACAGTACATGTGTATTTACTCAAGTTTAAAGTTCAGTTTGGAAAAAGAAATTTAGTAGAAAAGTAAATCAGCAAACCATCCATTTTAGACTGTAAGCGGGTATTTTTCTTCAGAAAATAAAGCGGGAGGAAAAAAAAGTAAGAGTGGAGGTTTCTCCTAAATATTTACAAATGATGGAAATAAGGGCTACGTTAAGAAAAGTATTGAAAATTTAGGTTTAAATGCACATTTATTAACTTATATTGACAAATCTTGGTGGGCCAAGCACAAGCCCACACAAGGAGAACAATAGACCACACATAGGCCCAACGGGGTTCCATCCGAAAATCATATGGTGTTAGGTGGAGTAACCCATTGACTTATATGTTGGTCATTCTATACTCATCCTTTCGATGTGGGACACATGTGGAGTACTCTCCTTAACACTCCCCCTCACATGTGTGCCACCTTTAATATGCAAGATGGATAGGTCAACAAGCCCCTCCTTGGGGCGCCCCTACTTGGGACAAATAACTCTGTTGGGCTACATGCTCCAAACAGACAACAACACCTTCCATCTGCAATCAATAGGCCGTTGGGTTCCACCTTACATTTGATGGGCCACTTTCCATGGGCCAGGATCGTTAGCTCTGATACCATGACAAACCTTGGTGGGCCAAGCAAAAGCCCATACAAGGAGAACAATGACCACACATAAGCCCAACGGGGTTCCATCCTAAAACCATATGGTGATAGGTGGAGTAACCATTGACTTATATGTTGGTCATTCTATACTCATCCTTTCAATGTGGGACACATGTGGATGTGGAGTACTCTCCTTAACATATATTCATGATTAATAATATTTTTTTTCTTTTTTTTTATACAATCATTAAATGGGGGAGGGGGGGGGTTGAGAGGGAAAATTGGGAGGGAAAAATAGATAGCTGGGGATTGCTTTAGTAATAGTTAATGATTTTCCCCTTTATTTTAATTTTTTTTGAAATAATGTAATATTCCTTTCACTAACGGAATATACCTTGTATATGTAACAATTGGGAGCTTGATATGAATTTGAGTATATATGTGGGAATTTTAAACTTAGTGGTATACTAGTGGGATTTGATAAATTCTCAGGTATACCAATGGAAATTTTCCATGATTATTTTTGAGCTGATATGTTTTTTTTTTTTTTTTTAAAAAAAAAGGGGAAATTGAGCTGGTATGCTCATACACTTATAATTCTATTTCATTTAATAATCAATCCTTTGAATATATTTAAAATTTTTATTTTATGTTTATGGAAGATTAATTTTTTTATATTGTCAATATTGCATTGATTGTACTCCGTAGTGAATTTGACATATTATGATCAATTTTCTTTAAAATAAAATATTGCTTAATTTGCATTGATATTTATTGATATTTATGTTGACTTTTTTTAAAATAATAATAAAAATGCTAAGGGTAGAAATGTAATAGTGTAGATACCTAAATTTCTCCCTCCATAAAGGCCAAGGATATAACTATACCACATTGCAATCGGTCCAATTCTAAAGAGCAACTACCTCAAACAATACCATACAATCTCGATTTGCAAATCCAGAGCTCCTTTTCTTGCTTAAAAAGCACCCTTTAAAATACGTTTTAATTTCAAAATAATTTTAACTTATTTTTAGATATTTTTCTAGAGTTTTTTCAGAATTTTTCTAAGCACTTTTGCAATTTTTCCAAGTTTCCGGTAATTTAATTAATTTTGCGATAATTATTTAAATTATTAAAACAGCTCCGAAAATTATGAAGATTTAACACAATGCACAATATTTTACATGGAATTTTTACATATTTGTTTCATAATTTTTCACTTTGTGGATAAATATTTATGAATTTCTTAAGCAAAACGCGCAACCAAGCAAAACGGAGTGTTCCGGAAGCTTCCGGAACCTTCCAAGATCATGGCTTGCTACCCAAGCATTTCCACATTCATTACTTTGCTTGCTATGCACGTATCTTGACTTGAACACTCACAAAATCATTTTCTACCAAAAATAAAACACAAAAAATGCAAGAAATAAAACAATTTTTGGCAACACTTTGGGCGAAATTTCGCCCACTTTGGGCGCGATTTCGCCCACTTTGGGCGCTATTTAGCCCACCTCATGTGATCCTACGTGAGAGAGGCTTATAAATAGGATGTTTTGACTTTCGTTTTAGACAATTCGGAGTTGTAACAAAGTCTCGACGGATTTTTCTCTAAAAACACTACGAAAAAACTACAATTTCAATTCTCTTTCGAAAAATCTTCTAAAATTCTTCCAAATTTTAAACACATTCACACATATTCAAATACATTCAATTCAAGAGATTTAGGCATTCAAGGCGTTCGTTCAAGGATTATTTCGACCGCGCTTCGTTGGTATAATCTATGAGGCCTTAAAACTCATAGAACTCATCCCTTTCTTCTCTCTTCTTTTCAATTTTTCATTATTTTTGTTTATCTCTTTTAAATCACCATTAATCATGTAATATGGATCAATAAAATTATTCGACATCAATTAATATGTAAATAAAATTTTCTTTTTCTTATTTTCAAATTCAATTTCAATATTATTATCATTACTAACTTTTTTTCTTTGTTTTCCTTGCGTAAATAGCGATTTGCAAGGCGATTCGATTTCAATTCTAACTTTTGCTTTTGTTTTGTCTTATCTTAGTTAGCGATTTGAGGTAAGTCTTCTTCTTCTTCCCTCATGTATATTCTTGTTCTTGTACATACTTTTCAACCACCATTATGTTTGCTAATCAAAGACCGGTTAATTGCTTGTCACGTCTAATAAGATATATAATTATGGACAATTGGTTTAGGATCCTTGAATCTCGACCTAATTCAAAGCGACAACAATTAATAGTCTTTACTTGCATTATTCAACTCGCCTAGTAATTACTAAGGATTAATACGGACATACGTGTTGTTCAATGTTACAAATGGTGAATTTGCAATGAGACCTAGTAGAGGTCGCAAGATGCGGGGGGGGGTGTGTTGTGCACTACTTCGCCCTTACCCTCGTCCCCTAATCCAGACTTGGTTCCTGACCAGACATGGAGTCCTTCGCCTTGCATGCACTGTGCGGGCAAGGCTTAAACCGGGTTCCGCAGCTTCCCGAAAGAAGTGCGGTGACGACTTCCTCTATTCAATTTCGAGTTTCTACGACCCTCAATGCCAGCATACTCACACTATGCAAAATAGCAAGAATTCAATTATTCGCAATACGGTGTCTCACCGAGACTGTACCCGCGGGGCAGAGGGACCGGATCCAGTCCGGCCCGGTGACGCCCCATGGCCGTACAGTTTTTTGGCGACTTCACTGGGGAGTTCTTTGGGGTTTTAAACCCTAGAGAGCAAGTAGATGAATCTCGAAAAGTCTCGCGAATTCACCAAATTAATATTGAATATGTGGTGCTAGGCATCTTACATTACTGTTGAGGTGATTTTGCATTTTACCAGCAAGTCAACCGCCCAATATTGTTCTTAGTTCGGTAGGGGACTGCCCCTCTGGTTACTGATTATATAGATAACCTCGCTAACGTAAAAATGGCTCCTAAGCAATCAAAGTTAATCAAGAAGATGGAATTGACAGGCTTGTCGCGTACCTATCAAAAATACCTATTAAGACTAACTATGTAGCTAGTGGTAACAGGGTCGAATCCACGAAGAAGCAACAAGTATCGATTAATTGAGTACAAGCATCCAAACTAGTAAAAGATCCCATGATTTGTGATTATATTAAGCTAAGACTAATAAGAACAA
Source organism: Beta vulgaris subsp. vulgaris (assembly GCF_026745355.1). NCBI lineage: Eukaryota > Viridiplantae > Streptophyta > Magnoliopsida > Caryophyllales > Amaranthaceae > Beta > Beta vulgaris. The sequence goes on along the minus strand of NC_079210.1, from coordinate 14,395,100 downwards.
TTAATTAGAGGATTAAACTATATGACTAAAGAATCTAGGGCTATGGTTCACTATAGCAGTAATTAGCAATAATTCGGCATCAACAATTCATAACAAGGCACAATCAAAACAGGCTCAAAGTTCTCTCGAATCGAATGAACCATAGTTTTACTCCTAACTGTATCTCTCGATCTAGGATAGTCTCGTTCTACCTATTGACGTAGATCTTGTGCTAAGTCTCAATCGCTAAATCTAGAGACTCGTGACTATTCAAATTAATCAATTAAGTCGGGCCCTGCAAAATTGATTAACATGAAGAACAATCTAATAGGAATTTGATTAATTCCCAAGTCAAGAATTGAATCAAACCAAATACATGCCAATCATATTGCTATAGATCCCCAATCGCCCTAGAAATAAAACTACTCAAGCATGATTGAAATAAACATAATAATAGCAATTGGGGAAAACATGATTAAAAGCATAAATAAAATAAAAGCAATAATAAAAGAGGTTAAAAGAAGAATAATTACCAAAAGCGCCAAAGGAATTGAAGAACGAATGCTTAACTTTATTGAATTTCCAATTGTATTGAAAAACTATAAGACTAGGGTTCTTGAGAGAAAACTAGAATTAAACTCTAAAATTATTTGATGGAAATAAAAGATGATTACAAATTAGGAAATCTCTCTTTAAATACTGCTAAACTCCTCTAAGATAGATAAGCTTCCCAATTACAATCATGTCCCTCAATTATAAAGCCAACTAGAAGTCGACTTAAAAGATAGAAATCGAGCTCTGATCCGATCGGATTGGCTCCACCCGGGACAGTTTCACTGGTCCGTCTTCTGAAGGCCATATCTCGAGCTCTGGTGGTTCAAATCAGGCATATGACCTATCAAATCGAAGCTCTCAAAGTCTAGTTTCCAATGCAGTTAAAATCGCACCAATCCGACATCGGAAACATGACTTATGGACAAAAGACTGAGCATGTGTCATAATCGATGCTCCACAACGATCATTCCTTGTGTCGCTCCACTTCTAGCTCCTTGCTACTCCTCCTAAAGCTCCGTAATGCTCGTAAATAAGTCCCAAAATCACTCCAAATCAATGGAAGCGACCTAAAACTCATTCAAACACTAGACAAACAACATTAGTAGCAAAGAGGGCCTTAAGAAGGCCAAAAACCATTCAATATAGCAAGAGAATGACAAAAACCATATATCAATACAATACATCAGGAACATAAGGAAAATAACTTCTTGTGGAATAAATCTGAAGTATAAAACAAACAAAATTGGAAGAGAAACGAACACCTTCCATTAAAAAGGGATAAGTATCAGACTACCATTGTATTACAAGGAAGGATGATTACCTCCATGTTCACACAAATGGGATGAAAAACGAACAGCCTAATGATCCATAATTGGATGAACTACGCTACGCTAGACTGTGGCTAAAGGAACTAAATGCGAAGTAAAGAGATGTGTTGTTGTTGTTGTTGTTGTTCATTCCACTGTACCGATGCATCTATTTATAGGCCTCCAAAGGTAAGATCGTGGGTGGAAGTTACTTCATCTAACGGTTTCTTGCCGCTTCTTTTCACATTTCAAACACTCGTAATTTCCCTCCAAGTCTCTATGTCGCTTGATTCTTCGTGGGCCTACTTTTGGGCTAACTCCTAATGGGCCATCCTTATTATAATTCCCTTCTAACGCTGTCGTCGTGTCACCAGATTGAAGCCATACCAAGAACGCCATGTATCACTTGTTCATTCCTTCTGCCTTATTCATCACTAGTTGCCTATCATTGGTCAAACTCCTTGATTAAATCAACGAAGTCAAACTATGTATTTTTGATCCGTAACAAATTGCCCTCTTAATTTGCAAGGGCGATATCACTTGTGTCCTTGCGAATTAACATTCCTCAACGCTAGAAACTCAAGTTTGTTCATTTTCATGCTTTTGATATAAGAGTGGCTTTATATTAACATGAATATAATTTTGTAGCCATCTTATGTTTGCACGAGAAATGATAATTGTAGACACCTAAAAATGTCTCCCCAAATTGAATAGCCGATGAGGAAAAGTACGATACTTCGAAATAGAGGTCGACTTCGAAAGTTGCGACAAAATCCATAAACCAAACACATTTACACCACATCCATTTGCACAAGACAAATTAAAGTTGAGTTTGAAATCATACACCGAGAGCATAATATTAGGCGGAAATTATTATTTTCTATTTTTAGGCTTTTCTCTTTATTTTTAGGAATTTTTATAATATTTTACGTAGGTCATTTTTCTAATTTTTCTGAGTCCGCCAGTATTTTTAGATTATTTTTCTGATTTTTCTTTGATTTTCTATGATTTTTACAAGTTTTATAAAATGATTTTCGAAAACAAATAAATTCAGGTTTCCAGAAAATACAAGAACGGTCCGGAATATTCTAGAAGATTAAAACTTGATCTCCAAGCAAGCTACAAATGGATAAATTGGATAAAGGATATTTCCAGATTCGTAGATTAGATTTAGAAAGGGCGGATAAAAATACCCGAACGAAAAGATAGGCAAAAGAAGAAATTGAGTACCGATCGCTGACGTGGCAAGCCACGTCAGCCACAACCGTATATACGGTCCATGGGACCATATATACGGTAGTGATTACCGTATATACGGTTATATCCCGTATATCTTTTTCGTTTTTTTGTCTATCTTTCCTTCTAAACGCCTATAAATACATGCTCTCGGTGCCTATTCGATGAAAGAATAATCAACTAATTCTCTTGTGTTTAACACAATTAAAAACTCTCTCAAATCTCTCTCCACACAAACCACTCACAAAACACAAATCGCTTGCAACATTCAAGGCTCTCTAGTCCGTCGCAACCTTCGGAATCGCTTCTTGCGAATCCTGCTACAAAATTCTGAGGCTATTCAATCCAACTCTCTCTCTCTTTCTTTTTACTTAATCTTTAAACACTTTTATTTTATTTCTCTTTTTAATTTCAATCATGTAAACATATTCGTTTGATATCGTTTTCGCTTTTCATAATTGATTCAATTGTGATTGTCAATGCTAACAATTTCTTTTGTTGTGATTAGCGACTCAATTGGAAGCAAAGCTTTGATACACTAACTTTTGTTTTATTTTGTGTTGATAGCGGTCTAAGGTGAGGTTGATTTATATATTTGAGTTGTCTATCGTTGCATATTGATCATCATCATATATGTATTATTGTTTATGCATGAGAAACTTTTTGATTGCTTAAACAAGACCGAAAATTGTTTGAATCACATTAAATTCAGATTAATCATGGACGAACGGATTTTAAGCACCTTATTAATTTGATTAATTTGAAGTGATCACAACAATTAGGCTAGGTAGTAATATGTGCATGATAGAAACTCACTTTACTAGCAATTTTAGGTTAGAGGGATCCTTAAGGACAATATTGCTAAGTTGTTTGTATCCAATGAATATGATTTAATGGAATTACAATGAGACCGATTAGAGGCCGCTACATGCGGGCGGATTGGGTCAAAGATTCAGTCCGTACCATGTCCCCGAACCCACGACTTGGTTACTGGATTAGACAGTGGGGCCATTAACTTGGCACCAATGTTTCGGGCGTCCGTGATTAACCTGTATAGGCACAGTGGCGATTCCCCACTCGACAACACTCCCCCAACGCGCTCACGTGCGGGATTCGTGGCTCAAGCCCACGAAGACACATATACGTGGACTCGGGCCCCGAGAGGGACCCGAATTGAGGTCTACAAAATGGCGACTCTGCTGGGGATGATCACCGTTAGGTGAAGTGGACAGACTTGAAAGTCTCGTAATTCCATCATTATTTTCATTGGATTGTACATATTGCATGTGACCCTCCGAATAGGGTCACGCCTTAGGCTCCTTGGTCTCAATATGGGCATGTTCTATGCTCGAGACTTCCTTAAGGGGGGATACTACCTTGGTTGCATGTGGTTAATGGATCACATGGCTAAGGCAAGTCCTATCCCCCCCATGCCGCGTGTGCACGTGTTAATGGATGCGTGTACATAAGAGGTAACTTGACCATACATCGCTAATGGCTAGTGGTGAAATCTGGATCAAGCTCTACTTTTAGGCGTGGTACCCTCTTTGACCTAACCTTGACCGACCATAGTTGACTTGTCATCATATTGTATATGTGTTGTATGGGCCCTAGCCATCGTATAGTTCTTCACATTCATAGTCACTTTCATGTAGTCCATGGTCATCTTTTAGTCCACATCATATAACTCTAATCACTTAGGACACATGTGCATATCATAAATTCCCATATCATTCGGTGCCCTTTCCAAAAAAAAAAAACAAAAAAAAAACAAAAAAAAGGCAAAAAAAAAAGTCTAGATTTTCAAAAACGGAAAGGCACCTTACATTCATCATACATGCATTCTAGGAAAGATGACCATGAAATTAGGACATGCATTTGCATCTGCATTCTCTAATGACCAAGGAAGTTCACTAAGAGTCTAATTCTTTCTGAAATAGGTGAAGTCGTCGATATAGCCCTTACTCGGCCCTAAGAACCGTCCGCTTGAGTCCCAAGCCCAATCCATTCTTCCAAGCCCAATTCCTCCTTCCAAGACCAGGCCATCCTCCCAAGCCCAATCTAACCTTCCAAATCCAATCCATCATTCTAAACCCATCACCTTAACACCACAAAATGGCCTCCATAGAAGAAAAGTTCCAAAAACTTAGCGACCGAGTTCAAGAGCTAGCCGAGGCCATACAAGGACTCCAATCTAAGATTAACGACAGAGAAATGACCTCGAGCTCTTCCTTGGCTAAGCTAGTTGAAAAGGCGATCCAAAAATCCATTGACCCCACCTTCTACCAAGACCCACCTACACTTGACCCCAATCTTTCTTCCAAACTACCAAAGAACTTTTCAGCCGAAGACATACCCAAGTTCAAGCCAACCGATGACCCTCGATTCCATCTCAAGGGATTTAAGACCATGATGTCACTCAAAGGAATTGACCCCACCCGTTTTCCTATGGTCTTTCCCCTCTCTTTGGAGCCAATATGCCAGAAGTGGTTCTTTTCGCTTCCCGAGAAAGACACGGTTACTTGGGAAGAGATCGCCCATGCATTCATGACACGATACAAGGGTAACATTCAGAGTCAAACTTCATTTCGAGAGCTCGAGATCCTCATGCAAGAAGAGAAAAAAGGATTCACCGCTTATCTATCTAGATGGAGAGGAGTTGCTGCCACACTAGTCTCCGCTCCCACTGAAGAAGAGATGGTCAAGACCTTCATTTATGGCCTTCAACCGAAGTACAAAGATTATCTAAAGTACCGAGGCCTCACCACATTCACGAAAGTTTATGACATTGGAATAGCCATAGGGGATGATCTTCTTAAGGAGACTACCAAAGGGTCAAATTGAGTCAGTTAGAGTTCTAGCTTTAGGATTGAGTCGGAGAGTCCCTCCGCCTAGACCATATGTCATGTCTTTTCTTCATTTAGAGTCTATGTCATTAGGATTAGGAATAATTTTTGCAATCAGCCTGATGTAATAAATTCAGTTAAAATCAATAAAGTTTCATTTTTCATTCTTTTTTCTAACCTCCATATAGTTTGTACTACTAACTTTAATGGAACCAAACTAACTACAAGAGTGGATTTCAGAATCAAATTAATTAATGGACATTGCCAAGAGAGGCCATCTTTCTCAAACTCCACAAAGAAATCATTCCTTTCCCACCACCTGTATTCATTCAATCCCTTGCAACCCTTCGAGCCATAAACACTTTCAATAAGCCTATTTTTTCTTTCATCACCCATATCTACCTAACCCTTGGGAATTCAAATGGTGCATAGGAAGAGACATGTGCAAAAAAAAAAAAAGAGATCAAATTCAAAATTCAAAGTGCAAATTAAAGTTCAATTCAAAGTGCAAGATCAACTCAGAATTCAAATGCAAGATCAAAAGCAAAAGTCAAAAAAGCACACTGCGCACCATGGGGGGCTACATTGGGAATTTTGGGCCTTTTCCCTTTCTTTCTTAACCCTTAACCATAGCCTCACAGTACATCCACAAAAGCCCTCTCACACGAGGCATTGTCCAAACAATCATCAAGAACTACGACGGTCTGATTCCAAAAGGATACGTAGGAAGCCTCTTCTCGAGGTCCGACCCAATACCCAATAACATTCTGAAGTCCACTCTTCTAGTTGGTTCGGCTCCCTTAAAGTTGGTAGTACAAATTCATAGTGTAGCACCTAACATAGACTCGAGCTTGAACCAGCATAATGTAGCCAACCACATCGATTCCCCATCAACTCACCTCTAGTCACAAATTCTAACCTTTTCTTTTCTTGAACCTTTAGCCGATTCTTTCACACACCTTGAGGGACTCTCTTCAACTCATCTTTAAGCTAGCACATCGTAATAGTTTCCATGCTTTGCAGCAATTTCAGTGAATCCTCCTTGAAGCATCGCATCGAAACATCTAGCTTTCCCCTTGCTCTCTCCTCATGCGGCGTTCAGGTCAAGTCACCAACTCTGGCAACTCCAAATCACATCCCAATACCTCAGCCTTTAACATTACCACCACCAAAACCTAAGCCGAAACCCATGATTCCACAAGTTTACCTCACCTTGCCTTAAGCCATCAACTCTTGCTCATGACATAAGTCCCAACCTCGACCAAGCTGGGGGCTCACCCATTAAACCTACCATCAGCACCACAAATTTAACCTTTCTTATACACCTAAACCCTATGGATTGGGGGGCTCACTCGCGATCACAAGCATCTTTCGAATGAGGGCTTGAGACGACTTCATCTCACACTTTTAAAACATCTTAACATTAGTGTATTTCCTTGGTCATTTCATGCATTAGATCTAAGGATAGATTTGCATTACACATGCACACACTTCACAAGCACCATCATGCATTCATCATCATGCATACGCATCATTACACACATGCATTGCAGAAACATATTACACACATTACACATTGAACATTGCACCGCCTCTACACGAGGCTAGGGCCCATGTTATTTGAGCTGTCAGACCACTTATATGGCATTCGTCTCTACATGCAATTGCCCCATACATGCCTATACGGCATTCATCGCTATACGCGATTGTTGCTATACGCAACCGCTCCTTTACACACATACACGCCTATACGGCATTCATCGCTATACGCGATTGTTGCTATACGCAACCGCTCCTTTGCACACATACATGCCTATACGGCATTCATCGCTATACGCGATTGTTGCTATACGCAACCACTCATTACATACTCATACATGCCTATACGGCGTTCATCGCTATACGCGATTGTTGCTATACGCAACATTCTCCCCCACAACAATTAGACCGTTGTGTATGACCTTAGACCTACAACAATTAGACCGTTGTGGATGATCCTAGACTACAACAATTAGACCGTTGTGGATGATCCTAGACCACAACAATTAGACCGTTGTGGATGATCCTAGACCACAACAATTAGACCGTTGTGGATGACCTTAGCCTACAACAATTAGACCGTTGTAGATGACCTTAACCTACAACAATTAGACCGTTGTGGATAACCTTCGTAGATGACCTTAGCCTATAACAATTAGACCGTTATAGATGACCTTAACCTACAACAATTAGACCGTTGTGGATAACCTTCGTAGATGACCTTAGCCTACAACAATTAGACCGTTGTAGATGACCTTAACCTACAACAATTTGACCATTGTAGATGACCTTAACCTACAACAATTTGACCGTTCTACATGACCTTAACCTACTACAATTAGACCATTGTAGATGACCTCCAGCCCACGACAATTTGGCCGTTGTGGACGACCCTCTTTCAATTTTATCCCACAAAAACCCTGACCGTAAGGAAAGGTTTCATATCATCAATTCTCCCTGAAAAGCCAAGGTCAGCCATAGGGGAGGCATCTGCATCGTTACTCACATCACCTCTTCCTGAAAAGCATCAGCCGTAGGGAAAGGTTTCACATCATCAATTCTCCCCGAAAAGCCAAGGTTAGCCGTAGGGGAGGCATCTTCATCACCACTTACATCATTTCTCCTGAAAAGCCAAGGTCAGCTGTAAGGAGAAAATCGCCCAAGGATCCAAGCGCTTCCGAGGGAATACAGCCGCATGGGGCGCGGTAACAGGTAAAACTAACCGTTGTTTTGCAGGTACCGGCGAAAAGGGTAACTCAAGATCGTAGAACGTCTTGAGCTATCCTCCGTCCTGAATTGAATACTTTGACTTTACGAGAACAAGCTTCTCTCCAGACTTAGTCAAAGTGGGGGCTTCTGTAGACACCTAAAAATGTCTCCCCAAATTGAATAGCCGATGAGGGAAAGTACGATACTTCGAAATAGAGGTCGACTTCGAAAGTTGCGACAAAATCCATAAACCAAACACATTTACACCACATCCATTTGCACAAGACGAATTAAAGTTGAGTTTGAAATCATACACCGAGAGCATAATATTAGGCGAAAATTATTATTTTCTATTTTTAGGCTTTTTTCTTTATTTTTAGGAATTTTTATAATATTTTACGTAGGTCATTTTTCTAATTTTTCTCAGTCCGCCAGTATTTTTAGATTATTTTTCTGATTTTTCTTTGATTTTCTATGATTTTTACAAGTTTTATAAAATGATTTTCGAAAACAAATAAATTCGGGTTTCGAGAAAATACAAGAACGATCCGGAATATTCTAGAAGATTAAAACTTGATCTCCAAGCAAGCTACAAATGGATAAATGGATAAATTGGATAAAGCATATTTCCAGATTCGTAGATTAGATTTAGAAAGGACAGATAAAAATACCCGAACGAAAAGATAGGCAAAAGAAGAAATTGAGTACGGATCACTGACGTGGCAAGACACGTTAGCCACAACCGTATATACGGTCCATGGGACCGTATATACGGTAGTGATGGCCGTATATACGGTCCTTTGGACCGTATATACGGTTATATCCCGTATATCTTTTTCGTTTTTTTGTCTATCTTTCCTTCTAAACGCCTATAAATACATGCTCTCGGTGCCTATTCGATGAATGAATAATCAACTAATTCTCTTGTGTTTAACACAATTAAAAACTCTCTCGAATCTCTCTCCACACAAACCACTCACAAAACACACATCGCTAGCAACATTCAAGGCTCTCGAGTCCGTCGCAACCTTCGGAATCGCTTCTTTGCGAATCCTGGTACAAAATTCTGAGGCTATTCAATCCAACTCTCTCTCTCTTTCTTTTTACTTAATGTTTAAACACTTTTATTTTATTTCACTTTTTAATTTCAATCATGTAAACATATTCGTTTGATATTGTTTTCGCTTTTCATAATTGATTTAATTGTGATTGTCAATGCTAACAGTTTCTTTTGTTGTGATTAGCGACTCAATTGGAAGCAAAGCTTTGATACACTAACTTTTGTTTTCTTTTGTGTTGATAGCGGTCTAAGGTGAGGTTGATTCATATATTTGAGTTGTCTATCGTTGCATATTGATCATCATCATATATGTATTATTGTTTATGCATGAGAAACTTTTTGATTGCTTAAACAAGACCGGAAATTGTTTGAATCACATTAAATTCAGATTAATCATGGATGAACGGATTTTAAGCACCTTATTAATTTGATTAATTTGAAGTGATCACAACAATTAGGCTAGGTAGTAATATGTGCATGATAGAAACTCACTTTACTAGCAATTTTAGGTTAGAGGGATCCTTAAGGACAATATTGCTAAGTTGTTTCTATCCAATGAATATGATTGAATGGAATTACAATGAGACCGAGTAGAGGCCTCTACATGCAGGCGGATTGGGTCAAAGATTCAGTCCGTACCATGTCCCCGAACCCACGACTTGGTTACTAGATCAGACAATGGGGCCATTAACTTGGCACCAATGTTTCGGGCGTCCGTGATTAACCTGTATAGGCACGGTGGCGATTCCCCACTCGACAACACTCCCCCAACGCACTCACATGCGGGATTCGTGGCTCAAGCCCACGAAGACACATATACGTGGACCCGGGCCCCGAGAGGGACCCGAATCGAGGTCTACAATAATAGGACTTACAAATGGGATAATGTTCAAGTAAATTGACACGGTTTCCGAGAATTACATTTACCTTTAATTTGGAAAATTACTCGGGAACCAAATTCATAAATTGACCCACTATCCCACGAAAGTCATCATTACTGACCAGTCATTAGTGAATAATGATGACGCCAATATTAAGATTGAAGTGTCTTATGGTTAGACACTATTCATCAATTAATGATTTTGTACTGATGTTATGCCAAAAATAAAGAAAAATGCTCTATATTTATTTTAAGCAAAATATTTTCATTATGAATAAAAATTCAGAAATATACTTGTAACATTGCTAAGCAATGTTTTTCGGCAAGATTGTACAATAATTCTGAATTTTTAAACTAGATTAGATACACAATTCTAACATTTAGGGGAATTAGAGAACTAAGACCATGTTAGAATCATGTTTTTGATCTATCATGTTCGCGAGTGAAGCAAGTCAATTGCTGGATTCTCCATAATTGTCAGAATCAATCTCGTGCTCCTCATCACTCTGAACACGAGCAATTCGCCTTCCTAATCTTGCAGGAACAGATCCCGCTGACGGAGAAGGTGACTTTGATGAAGAAGAAGAAGAAGAAGAAGAAGATGATGATGAAATGATGGGAACAGGGACCGGCTCCCGGGAAGTAGATGCTGGATCAACTTTTGGACGCTTGCAAGGGCCGACCCACCCTTCCTTTCCTTCCTTTTTACTCTCGTCATTGTCCCTCTTTCGTCTTTCCATCTCGAGCCGTATTGCAACCTCCCTCCTCTGCCTTGCCACTTCATTCTCTCTTTTTTCCTTCCGAAATGTTGCCTCATCTGCACGTTGTTCCTTACTGGTGTAGGGTTGGTCACGTCCCTGCCTCCAGTACTTGAACCACTTGAACTCAAACGCCACAGGTGCCTTCTTTGCCTTCTCCACCTGCCTAATCCCGACACCATCGAGAACCTGGCGGGAGATCTCGTGATTAAAGAGAGTAAAGCCTTCTTGGCGTCGGGCTTTTCCAGCACCCATTGTTCGAATTCCATCGGTGTTGGCGTATTAGGACAATTCTTCTAGTGAAAGAAAAGACTGAAGAGTTTTTAGAGAGAGAGATAGTGAGAAAAATTGAGATGAAAAGATGTCTGTATGACATGTTGTATTTACAGGCTTGGTGGTGGGGATCTAGTAACTTCCGTGTGATTACGTCACCCTTTAAGTGCCTCTTGACCCTTCAACTTCTATTGAGAAGTTTTCAAAAACTACCCCCGTGACAGCCACATTAGAAGCTTTCGCCCTTTTTGGTTCCACATTCTTTAATGCACCAACTTCTTGTATTAGAGCAACTCCAATGGATCATTTAAGGTCCTAGCTTGCAAATATTAGAAAGTTGGAGCTAGTTGCTTGCTTGTTGGAGTGAAAATCATGTTGTTGCTTGGGAAAGCCAAGTAGCTCCACAAAGCTACTTGCTTTGTTCTACTTTTGTGGCCCCCACTTTTCACTTTCCACTTTTCATTTGTTGTAACTTTTCATTGGGACCTACAAAAACTATAAGTGGTTGTAGCTTTCTATTGGAAGGGGTTGTAGCTTGAAAATGTTGTAGTTTGAAAATCTGATGTGGCACACAAAACTACAAGTGGTTGTAGTTTGCCATTGTAGTTGCTCTTACTTGCTCCTAGTAATTTTGTTACATGAATTTGGCCCCCTTCGTTAATTCATTATTTGTCAAAAGCCTCTAGGTCAGGATGTTTTAACCGTAGATTTTGATGGCTTTCCCAAATACTTGGGGTGTACTGCCGTAGGAACTTGCCATTCAATGCCCTTGGAAACATTTCACCGTCTAGCTCCTGTAGGAGATAGGCGTTCCCTGACATAAATCTGTCCACCCTAAATGGCCCTTCCCACTTAGATGACCACTTACCAAAGATTTGATCCTTATAACCGTGCTCTGGCAACTTCATCTTCCATACCAAATCCCCTTCCAAGAAAACCTTGCGTTTGACTTTCTTGTTATAAGATTTGGCTACTTGCTTTTTCTGGGCTTTGATACTTTCTAATGCAAGGAAACGTTCTTCTTCTACATCCATTAGTTCAATCGCCATCGCCTCACTGTAGTCTTCAGGCGTTAGGTCCATCTGCGTAGCCACTCTAACGGACTTGGCGCTTAGCTTTGCTGGTCATACTGGCTCATGCCCATGAACTAATTGATAAGGAGTTGTCCCTGTTGCATCTCTTTTAGTGGTCCTGTAAGCCCATGTCGCATAATGTAGAAGAGTATGCCAATCTCGTGGGTTATTGTCCACCATCTTTGATATCCCTTTCACTATTATCTTATTTGTAGCCTCTGTTTGCCCATTAGCTTGCGCGAAGTAAGGCGTTGTATGTACCTTCAGGATATTAAATTCTTTGAGATATTCATCGAACTCTTCTCTTGTAAACATTGACGCCTAGTCGACGGTGATAGTTTCTGGAATTCCAAACCGTGTAAAAATCCTTTCTTCCAGGAACAAATTCACTGCCCTCGCATTATACCTCTAGAAAGCTTGAACTTCGATCCACTTTGTAAAATAGTCAGTGGTGACTAGGATATACTCATGGTGTCCTGATGAGGGTGGTTGTATGACTCCAATTGCATCAATGGCCCAACCCCTGAAAGGCCATGGCTTAATTGTCGGATGAAACCCAATTGATGGAGCTCTGCTGATTGGCTTAAATCTCTGGCATTTTTTGCACCCTTTAGCATATTGCAAGCAATCTCCTTTGATTGAAGGCCAAAAGAACCCCATTCTATGAATGAGCCATCGCATCTTGAGCCCTTATTGGTGCGATCCACAAATACCATGATGAACTTCTGCTAAAATGGTCAAAATCTTTTTACTGCTTACACACCTTAGCAAAAGTCCTTGTGGATCCTTTCGATACAACTTATTCACTAGAAGGAAATATTTTGTAGCTGCCAACCTTATATTCGCCGGAACTTTCTTGCCAAAAGGATTTTGTAAATACTCCTTAATCTCCTGACGCCAGTCTGCCTTACACCCAAGAACACTAGCCTTATTTACCTCAACCTTCATCACCTCTTCTAAGGGTTTTAACTTGAATGAACTAATGTGTATTACATTCTCGTCAAAACCATCAGGGTCTTTCGAAGAAGCTTGTTGAGCCAAATAATCAGCTTGTTGGTTCTCTTCCCTTGGCACATACGAGACATCACACTGTTCAAACGAGGAAATCAGCTCTCTCAGTGTTGTATTGATCGCCAAAGCTAGAGGGGAGGTTCCTCTATATTCTCCACTAATCTGGGACACAACCCATTGAGAATCTCTAAAAGCTTGAACCCTTGTGACACCCATATCTTTCAAGGTCCTGAGACCTGTAACCAGAGCTTCGAATTCTGCTCTATTATTTGTGCATCGGTGTGAGAAAGTTACCGCCATTTTCGTCTTCACAGCTTTTGGTGAAAGTATCACTATCCCGGCTCCAGCTGAATTCATTCGGCTTGACCCATCTACAAATAAACGCCAAGGCTCCTCCTCATGAACTTGGACGTTCTTATCGACGGGGTGATCGACCAAGAAATCTGCTAAAGCTTGACCCTTCACAGCCTTCTGAGGGACGTATTTCAACTAAAACTAGGATAAATGCATACTCTACTTACACAACCTTCCTTTGACAAAGGGGTGATTCAAAAGATGTTTCAACACTTCGGTTGGTGATACAACTTCAATGGAGAAAGCCATGAAGTAATGATTGAGTTTAATGGAAGCATCATACAAACTCAAACACCATTTCTCAGCGTTGGTGTTTCGCGTTTCCACATCCTGCAAAATTCTACTTAGGTAGAAAATTGCTTACTCCTGCCCATGCTCATTTTCTTGTGTAAGCATACTCGCGTTGGATCCATCAGACGCTGACAAATATAACCTCAATGGTTTCCCATTATGTTTTGGGGGAATCAAAACTGGTGGAGAAGCTAGCTTCGCTTTGATCTGTACAAAGGCCTGCTGATGTTCTCCACTCCATTTGAACTCATCTCCTTTCTTTAATTTCAGTAAAGGAGAGAAAGCTTTCGTTTTTCCCACCAAGTATGTAACAAATCTGCGAACATAATTAATCTGTCCCAAGAATTTCCGAAACTCCCTTTTTGTTTGAGGGGGCTGTGCCTTCAGGATAGCTTTCGCTTTGTTCTGATCTATTTCGATACCATTTTTATGTACTAAGAACCCGAGGAAATTACTGGCTTTAACCCCGAATACACATTTCAATGGATTCATCTTAAGACTAAACCTTCTCATTCGCTCAAAGGCACGAACGAGATGCTCTTCATGTTCTGATGCACTCCCTGATTTCACCAAAACCTCATCTATATAGATCTCCATGAAATACCCTATCATCTCATCAAAAATGAGGTTCATAGCCCGTTGATAAGTTGCCCCCGTGTTCTTCAATCCAAAGGGCATATCGACATACTCAGAGAGCCCGACTGACCCTGGACACCTAAATGCAGTCTTTGAGCGATCACCTTCATCAATCTTGATCTGGTGATATCCCGCAAACCCATCTAAGGTTGATACCAGTTCTTGTCTTGATGCGGCATCTACAAGCATATCAGCTACTGGCATAGGGTATTATTCCTTCGGAGAAGCACTGTTAATGTCTCTATAAGCAATACAAATCCTAATTTTGCCATTCTTCTTGTCCACGAGGACAATGTTTGCGATCCACTCAGCGTATTTTACTGGCACAATGAATCCAGCCTTCAGGAGATTAGTGATTTCTTCCTTGATTTTAGGAATCAAATCTGGCGCTAGTCTCCTTGGGCTTTGCACCACTAGGGTACAACCTGGTTTGATTGGGGACTCATGCTGGATAATTGAAGGATCAATTCCCGACATTTTGTGATGTTCCCAAGCAAAACAGTCTTTGTAAGTTTGGAGGATTTTAATAATGGACAGCTTCTTCTCCTCAGGTAACTCCTTACTAATATAAGTGCAGCTAGGATTTTCTGCTGTGCCAAGATTGACCTCTTCAAGAGGATCATGGACTTCCTGCCTAATATCATCTCTTTGGCCCACACTCATACCTCCTCTTCCTGACCATAAAACCCCCTATGGTATCAGAAAAAGATGAACAATAAGCGCCAAAATCCTCACTTGATGATATTTCAGCATCATCCCCCATGATTGCGTTTACCTCTAGACCATATTGCTCATAATGACTAGCATAAAGATTACGAAGAGCTAAAGCTGTACCCGGCCCAATTTTGTAGTTATCGTCTTAGTTCATTAAATCCATACAACATATAAAACAAAAGTCCGAATACTATTTGTATCCAAGACAAATTACGCCAGGTAAGATAGCCCTTCTTCCCCTAATAGTATCAAGTACATCATCGAATTTGACCCCAAGAGATGTCCCCTGGACATCAATTATGTTGGAGTGATTCTCTGATATTGGATTCTTTACTACATGGGAAGCGTTAGATGTGTTTTGTAATTCACCATCGTCGGCGGCCTCTTCAATATATCTGATTGCACAAGATAAAACTTTTACTCTAGGCGTTAGTTGACTTTCAAGCTTGAGAGCAATCCCCTTGTCATTAGGCAAGGTCTTCATAAGTATTCTAGGAAATTCTCGGTTTGTGTTAATCAAATAAGCATCAACATCAGTGTAAACTACCTCATATTCATTACCATTCCAAAGTATTACTTTCTGATGCAAAGTAGAAGGAATAGCATAAGTCTGGTGAAGCCACTCTCTTCCGAGAATCACATTACAATTACCCTCCCCTTTTACTATAAAGAAAGCTGACCAAGTCTTGGAAGTACCTACTTGGATGTGCATAGATGCCAATCCTTCAGTATTCTCAGACTTACCATTGAATGCAGTTATGCTAATCTTGACGCTAGATAAATCCTTCTTCCCTTTGCCCAATTTCTTAAAAACTGACCAAGGCATAAGATTTATAGTAGCGCCAGTATCAGTTAGCACTTTACCCAATCTAGTACCATCTATGTTAACTGTTACATAAAGGGGCTTACTAGGTGAGTTGTCCACACTGAAATCATTGATTAAGTGTCCTTCAACTAACTGTTCTTGCTCCTTAGTAACAGTCTTCACAGATGGCGCCTTATCCAATTTGTTTAACTCAGCTTAAATAGTAGAGGTCTTACCTGCAGCGTTGGCTTGGTCAACTTCATCGGCCCATGAAGTATCCTTCTTCACGGTCCCACAGGCTTTGAACGCTGGGGGGAAAGTGACCGCACAACAAGCACCAGATTCACCATCTCCTTCTGAACAAGTTGCCAAAAAATCAAGATCTGACTTGGAATCCTCTTAATCCAAACCTTTTGAGCCATAGTCTACTAACTCCACATCAGACACCTACTCAGTCATCAGAGCATCTTCTGCAAAGCTTTCTGTCCCATGATTCTCCAATTCTTCTTCAGTAGGATCCTCCATCAATTCTCTAACCAAGGGATGATTTTGAATATTGACAAACGGAAAATCCTTGGATGATCCATGAATTGTCTCTGTTTGAAGCACTCCAGCAATCAAATGAGGCTCCGACAGTAGATTTCCCTCACAAAGACCATCTTCCTGTTTTCCACGCGAATGAGCCTAGGTCTCTGGGACATCTTCTTTCAACGTCCCTTTTTGACTCTCACTCAAATGAGGCTGGGCTGTTGGAATCCCTTCCTGCAACTTCTCTGTCCGAGTGGGAGTCAAATGAGGCTGTGCATCAAGAATATCTTCTTTTGACCTCTCTGTCCGAATCGGTCCCATGGAAGACTTATCTTTATGAGTTCCCTCTGCTGAATTCTCTCTCCAACTACTGTCATCCTCCAAATGAGGCTCCTCAATAGCGACGACTTTAAGCATTCCATTTTGCAAAGCCTCCTCATCCACATGAACTGCGTTTGCATGTAGCTGGCTGGTGGCTGCTTCTCTGATTAGCCTAGCCTTCTTCCTAACTCTCCTCTTTCCTTTGGCCAAAGCCATATCATCTTTTTGTTCCTTGTCTTCATTCAAGTCGTTATCCCCTTGTTTACGTTCTTTCTCCCGGACACCTTGGTCTAAGCTTAGCTCCTTCTCATTCTTACTAGGCAATTGGACCACTTTGGGTTTGCCCAACCTAGTCAAGACTGAAACATTAGGAGATATTCGAGGAAGGATGACTGGTCCCTTCCTTAATCCTCCTTGAAACTGAGGCTTCTGATGTCTAGGCACCCAGCTTGGGTTATTAGGGATAACTTCCGTCCTTACTAACTCATAATGGAGCATGTCAGCACAAGATAGGCACATAGAGAAGCGCAACTTCTTCAGGCCTTCCACTGCTTTGGTTTGCAGAGGGAATTTCTGAACAGCCTCCATGTACGTTTGACCCTTCTGACCAACATCTTCATTATGATTGGCATTGCAAGTGACAACATTAGATTGCACCTCATCACTATCAGCTTTCTTTCCCCTGGGTTGAAAATTGGCAAGATCTAGAGCTTGGTATTCTTGTTTCAAAATTTTCAATCCATCAGTCCTCATCTTTTTATTAATGAATCATTTGAAAGCCTTACATTGATAAGTTGAGTGTGTAACACTGAAATGCCATCTCCACATGTTGAGGTTGTCATAATCTTGCTCTTGTCACTCTGGAGCGATTAAGACTACTTCCTTCACAACACGCTCAGTATAATTTTACAGCAATAGGTACATTAGAGAGCTCCTGCATGTCAATATGAGAAACAACATTAGTATCAATACCGACCATATTGCTATCCATCTCATATTGTTCTAATTCTGAAAGGAAATCAAAATCAATTTCACACGCATTTGCTCTCTTCTCAGGAAAATTTATATTTCCTTTGTCAATTTCATCCTATATTCTATTCTTGAAAATTACACAATCGTTAGTTTTATGTGTGAAGGCATCATGCCATTTACAGTTAAATTTTCCTTTCATTTCGTTAGGATCCCTTTCTCTGTGCCTACCCACTAGTTTAATCTTCTTGAACTTCAAAAGCCAATCAAAGATTTCATCACATTTCTTAATGTCAAACGTGTAATCTCTTCTTTGATAAGATTTAAAGTCCTTCTTTTGCGAAGACTTTTTGCAAACTAATTGGGGACATTTAAATGGTGGGCCCTGGACAATCTCTGCCATTGCCACATCCATTTGATCATCATCTTGATCCTGGATCTCTTCTGTGCAGTTGGCATAGTTAGCGTAGTACTTATGTTTGCTTTTAGATTCTTCAGCCAAACATCTCTCATACGCCACCACAACGCTAGCCAGAGTCACAAAATCAGGAAAATGTTGTCCTTCAATTTTCTTCCTAAAAGGAAAAGACAACCCTTTCTGGACTATAGAAACGAATTTAGATTCGGGCAGGTTAAGATGACATCTGTTTTTGGCTCTCTTAAACCTGGCGATGTAATCTTTCACATGTTCTCCCTTGTCCTGCGTAATCTTGGCTAAATGTCCAATGGAGACTCCAGCTTCCACTCTAGTAAAATAGCGAAGAAACTGCCCTTGCAGATCTTGCCAAGTTTGAATTGAGTTGGCTGGAAGATGGGTGAACTAGGTGTTGAGGAGATTTTGCACTTCACCAACAAGTCAACCGCCCAATATTGTTCTTAGTTCGGTAGGGGGCTGCCCCTCTGGTTACTAATTATATAGATAACCTCGCTAACGTTAAAATGGCTCCTAAGCAATCAGAGTTAATCAAGAAGATGGAACATAAGGAAAACACTTGTTGTGGAATAAATCTGAAGCATAAAACAAACAGAAATGAAAGAGAAACAAACACCATCCATTAAAAGGGATAAGTATCAGACTACCATTGTATTACAAGGAAGGATGATTACCTTCATGTTCACACAAATGGGATGAAAAACGAACATCCAAATGATCCATAATTGGATGAACTACGCTACACTAGACTAATCTAGACTACGCTAAGCTAAACTAACTTGGCTACTAAGCCAAGTGTGGCTAAAGGAACTAAATGCGAAGAAAAGAGATGTGTTGTTGTTGTTTCCGCTTTGCCACTGCCTCTATTTATAGACCTCCAAAGGTGAGATCGTGGGTGGAAGTTACTTCATCTGACGATTTCTTGCCGCCTCTTTTCATATTTCAAACATTCGTAATTTCCCTCCAAGCCTCACTGTCGCTTGATTCTTCGTGGGCCATCTCCTGATGAGCCGTTCATGCTACAATTCCCTTCTACCGCTGTCGTCGCGTCGCCAAACTGAAACTCTACCAAGAATGGCATGTATCGCCAGTTCATCCTTTCTGCCTTATTCATCGCTAGTTACTAGTCATTGGTCAAACTTCCTACTTAAGTCAACGAAGTCAAACTATGTAATTTTTATCCGTAACAAATTGCCCCCTTAATTTGCAAGGGCGATATCACTTGAGTCCTTGCGAATTAACATTCTTCAATCGCCAGAAACTCAAGTACGTTCATTTTCACACTTTCGATCTATGAGTGACTTTATATTAGTATGAATATAATTTTGTAGTCATCTTATGTTTGCATGAGAAATGAAAAGGGAACTTTACAAATGGGATGATGTTCAATTAAATAAACACGGTTCCCGAGAATTGCAATTACCTTTAATTTGGAAAATTACTTGGGAACCAAAGTCATAAATTGACCCATTATCCCACGAGAGTCATCATTACTGAGCAGTCATTTAGTGATGACGCCAGTATTACTATTGAAATGTCTTTTCACTATTAATTAATGATTTTGTACTAATATTATGCCAAAGCAAATAAAGAGAAGATGCTCTGTATTTAAGCAAAATATTTTCATTAATTAATAGAAATTCAAAATACACTTGTAACATTGCCAAGCAATACTTTTTGACAAGTCTTTACAATAGTTCTGAATTTAAGTTCAAATTGCACAAAGAGCATTTTGAAACTTTGCTTCTTCATGAATATCCAAAAGACAGCCTAATTATATATAGTGAAATACATAATTATTTTGGGGCTCTGCTTAAGGGAGGACAACCATAGGAGCGTTTGGAAGTCGAGACACAATTTCTTTAACGTCATCACGCTCCAAGTATCCCTCAAACTCGTCATCTTCGGGCGCTGTTAATCCCCAATTCACATAGTGCCGTTGTTGGATGTACTCGTCCCATAATTGACAGCAGCACTTATATCGAACTGTCTGCATAGACCCTCCAGATCATGGAGCCAAATACACCTCATAGAACTCCGCCCTTACTTTTACCAAATGATGGTAAAAAACAACTTTTTCGCTTGAAACAACCCTAGCACCAACAACGAAAGCCTTGCATACTAGAGATAAATCTTGTAGAGCATAACCGTTATTCTTCATATTCGGAAACAAATGAACTTTGAGAAAGTCCAAGTCATGATAGGTACCCAGAATAATTCTCTTACTTTCCCCCTCCTTTTCTTCCTGTATTAATGGATTGTTGCCCCATCGCTGAGCGGGATCATGGACGAATGCGTCCCTTTTCGAGTTAAGAAACTCAAACGTCCTGTCGAAAGCCAACTGATGATTTTCGCACTCATCCGGATAGGCAAGATTACCATACTCCTGCAATACCCTGCTTGGGATGGTCCAGGCATTATGATTGAGAGGTTCATAGAATTCCCACACCCCTTCAATTCCTGGGTTGGAAATGTTGAATACTGGCATCTCTTTGTGTGGACTGATGAACAACATGATTTCTAAAATATTTGAGAGAAATTTTGAAAGGATAAGGATTGAGGAAGAACTGAATAATACGGAGAGATTTTATAGAGAGAAGTGGAAAATGGAAGGTTAAACGACGTATGTAGTAGTGGCTTTCTAAACCGTCCATGTCGCTTGGTAATAAATCGCAAATGTAGACACCTAAAAATGTCTCCCCAAATTGAATAGCCGATGAGGAAAAGTACGATACTTCGAAATAGAAGTCGACTTCGAAAGTTGCGACAAAATCCACAAACCACATCCATCAAACCACATCAATTTGCACAAGTTGAATTAAAGTTGAGCTTGAAATCATACACCGAGAGCATAATATAGGCGGAAATTATTATTTTCTATTTTTTAGGCTTTTTTCTTTATTTTTAGGATTTTTTATAATATTTTTCATAGGTCATTTTTCGAATTTCCACTTTTCATCTTATTCTTCTCATTTTTCTGAGTCCGCCGGTATTTTTAGATTATTTTTCTGATTTTTGTTTGATTTTCTATGATTTTCGAAAACAAATAAATTCGGGTTTCCAGAAAATATAAGAACGATCCGGAATATTCTAGAAGATTAAAACTTGATCTCCAAGCAATTTACAAATGGATAATGGATAAATTGAATAAAGGATATTTCCAGATTCGTAGATTAGATTCAGAAAACACGGATATAAACACCCGAACAAAAGAGATATACAGCGTATAAACTGTGTGACGTGGCAAGCCACGTCACCAGAATCGTATATACGGTGGAGGGCACCGTATATACGGTCCATATGACCGTATATACGGTTATATGGACCGTATATACGGTTCTCCAAACCGTATATACGGCTATATACTGTGTATCTTTTTTTCGTTTTTTATCTATCTTTCTTTCCAAACGCCTATAAATGCATGCTCTCGGTGCTTATTCGATCATCAATTAATAATCAACGAATTCTCTGGTGCTTAGTGCAATTCAAAACTCTCTCAAACCTCTCTCTCCACAAAAATCATTCACAAAACACAAATCACTCACAACATTCAAGGTTCTCGAATCCGCCGCAACTTTCGGAGTCGCTTCTTTGCGAATCTTGGTACAAAATTCTGAGGCTATTCAATCCAACTCTTTCTCTCTTTCTTTTTCCTTAATCTTTAATACTTTTATTTTATTTTGCTTTTGAATTTCAATCATGTAAACATATTCGCTTGATATCGTTTTCGCTTTTTCATAATTATTTTAATTGTGATTGTCAATGCTAACGATTTCTCTTATTGTGATAAGCAACTCAATTGGAAGCAAGGCTTTGACACACTAACCTTTGTTTTCTTTTGTGTTGATAGCGGTCTAAGGTGAGTTTGATTTATATATTTGAGTTATCTATCGTTGCATATTGATCATCATCACATATGTATTATTGTTCATGCATGAGACGTTTTTTTTTTATTGCTTAAACAAGACTGGAAAATGTTTAGATCACATTAAATTCAGATTAAGTACCTTATTGATTTGATTAATTTGAAGTGGTCACAACAATTAGGTTAGGTAGCAATTCATGCATAATAGAAACTCACTTTTCTAGTAATTTTAGGTTAGAGGGATCCTTAAGGAAAATATTGCTAAGTTGTTTGCATCCAATGATTATTATTGAATGGAATTACAATGAGACCGAGTAGAGGCCGCTACATGCGGGCGGATTGGGTCAAAGATTCTTTCCGTACCATGTCCCCGAACCCACGACTTGGTTAATGGATCAGACAGTGGGGCCATTGACTTGGCACAAATGTTTCGGGCGTCCGTGATTAACCTGTATAGGCACGGTGGCGATTCCCCACTCGACAACACTCCCCCAACGCACTCACGTGCGGGATCCGCGGCTCAAGCCCACGAACACACACCTACGTGGACCTGGGCCCTGAGAGGGACCCGAACCGAGGTCTACAAATTGGCGACTTCACTTGAGATAATCACCGGCAGGTGAAGTGGACAGACTTGAAAGTCTCGTAATTCCATCATTATTTTCATTGGATTTTGCATGTTGTATGTGACCCTCCGAATAGGATCGCGCCTTAGGTTCCTTGGTCTCAATATGGGCATGTTCTATGCTCGAGACTTCCTTAAGGGGGGATACTACCTTGGTTGCATGTGGTTAATGGATCACATGGCTAAGGCAAGTCCTATCCCGCCCATGCCGTGTGTGCACGTGTTACTGGATGCGTGTACATAAGGGGTAACTCGGCCATACATCGCTAATTGCTAGTGGTGAAATTGGACCCAGCTCTACCCTTAGGCGTGGTACCCTCTTTGACCTAACCTAGACCGACCATAGTTGACTTGTCATCATATTGCATATGTGTTGTATGGGCCCTAGCCATCGTATAGTTCTTCACATTCATAGTCACTTTCATGTAGTTCATGGTCATCTTTTAGTCCACATCATACAACTCTAATCACTTAGGACACATGTGCATATCATACATTTCCATATCATTCGATGCCCTTTCCAAAAAAAAAAACAAAAAAAATTATTTTTCAAAAATAGAAGGGCACCTTGCATTCATCATACATGCATCCTAGGAAAGATGACCATGAAGTTAGGACACGCATTTGCATTTGCATTCTCTAATGACCAAGGAAGTTCACTAAGAGTCTAATTTTTTTGAACTAGGTGAAGTCGTCGATATAGCCCTTGCTCGGCCCTAGGAACCGTCCGCGTGAGTCCCAAGCCCAATCCATTCTTCCAAACCCAATTCATCCTTCCAAGACCAGACCATCCTTCTAAGCCCAATCCATTCTTCCAAATCCAATCCATCCTTCCAAGCCCAATCGACTCTAAACAGGAGCAACTTTAGGACCGAGTCTGTCCTTGACCGAGCTAGCATTATTCCTTTCCGACCGCTTAGGGGTAGGTTCATACGAAGTTTCAGACTCTGAGGGTCGTTTTCTATTCGAATCCTTTCCCTCCGCAACTCTGTACTCAGCACGAGCCGTCGCGTTGTTAGTTGACATCCACTTCTTGTAAAATTGAAAGGTCGTTGCATCGCAATCATCCAAGTCTAACACATCAAGCTTAGGTTGAGCCATCCAAAAGTCGCCCCATCGCTTCAAAGATCGGCTTACAATAGCCCGATTGGTAGGTCTAACAGTATCACGATCCGGGATCACTTCCTTCCTACCATATTGTCTCATCAGTCTTGTAGGAAAATAAGAAGTCAACGTCCATAAACCGCTAATCGTCAAACCTTCTCGATCATCAGAAGTCATCATTCTTTCAATGTGCCACCATGGAACGACCCAACGAATAGAGAATTCTTTGTTCGCAAAGTATTGGGCCCATCCATCATCAAAGCGGGACATATATAATCTTTTGCGAGTACAATAGCTCTTAGTGTTGTAAGACTCCATGTTTTCAGGAGGTGCAATCAAGGTCAAACGCTCCATCAACCATATCTGCCAATAACACATAACACATTATAAAGCATGAAAAACAGGAAATTACTACTTTAATTAACGAAATTAAAGAATGTGATCTTACCTGCAATATATAAGGACAGCAAGTCATCGGAGCGCTCGGATCCTTCTTAAGATCGTCCAAAGCAAGCAACAATTCTCCGCAACAAAGCAAAGAAGGAGAACGCCCAACCTCACATTGTTCAACAATAGCAATAACGGGGGCGAAACCATAATTTTCTGACTTGTGAGGGAAAAGATAATGACAAAACAAACAAAAGATGAGAGCCCTTCTCCTATGAGCCGAACTAATCCGCCCCATCGTTCTGAAGTAATCGATAAGTTTGAGTAAATTCACCTCGTGGCCATGAACAATTTCAGAAATTTTACAGCCCTCAAGCCCCAAAAAGTTCTCAAAGAATTTATAGAAAAATTCAGACAAGTTGGGGGAACATGGAGGAGAATCATTAGGCCAACCAATAATCGCACCAACCTCCTCGGGCAAAGGAGTAATTTCATTGTTATTAAAGCAAAAGGAGTGCGTTTGAGGATTCCAAAACTATATTGCGGCACACAAGAAGGACATATCAAGTTGCACTAACCTTAAATTCAAGAGAATACCGCAGTGGTGGTCGCGAACATCACCTTTGGAAGAGTTGGAGAGGTCACGAATCCAAGAGTCAAGAGCAAAACTTACCTTACGAGCCATGACAAGTTTTGAAGGAGGTTTAGAGTGTTTATTCGGAGTGGGAAATAATCACAGGGCTGCAAGTCTATTTTATAAGAGTAGAAAGTTGATTTTCGGCCTTGAAAAGATAGATATAAGCGGTTTGGAACAAAGATACGGAAGAAGATAGATATAAACAGAGCAAGATAGGAAGCAGAACAACCGTTTATACGGATCAGTGGGCCGTATATACGGTTGCTCTCACCGTATATACGGCAGGCATAGCCGTATATACGGAAGGCCTAGCCGTATATACGGCTACTTCCCCTCTCTCCCACGTGTCAGATGACGTGGCTAGACAACTGGGCATTCTTTCGTATGTTTTCTGCAGCAAATACGGGGGGTTTATACATCTTCCTACGCTCGTATACGCCATAACGAAAAGGGAGAATCTCATACGTCGGTCCAAACTACCAAGACAAGCCCACATCGGCTAGATCATAACGATACAATGCTATGTTTGACTCAAATTGTCGGTTGTTTTTTCTTTGTTTCTTTTTAGGGAGAGAGTCGATACCTCCTTTGCATCACAAAGTTCATTGCATATACAAAATTCACACAAAATCCATACATCACATAAAGTTTGCATACACATCACACACAACCCATAGAACTTTGTAAGTACAAGGCTAAAAATGTCCTAAGGGTTCTCAGTCCCTTGATCACCACCGACACCTCCATGAGTATCGGCACCATAGCCGTCTGGAGTCGGAAACATCGGCATCCACGGATAATACATCGGCACGTGAGGCATCTGGCTAGTCAAAGCTCTGGAAGATGTGGACATCATAGGAAATTCGGGAACGAACGGCTGAAAACCAGGATAAGGAGCAGGCGGAGACTGAAAGGAGGGCATGAACTAAGTCTGAGGCCGAGACTGAGGCACAGGTTGGGGCATGAACTGGGGCGCCGGCGTGAACTGTTCAAAATTTAAGATGAGAACAAGCGAACAAGAGTTCAAAGTCATTTAAAATGAAGAACACAAAAGACAATTTACCGAACGAGCTCACTGGGTACGAAGATTCCATTTCAGAGAGTCGACTAATCTGAGTATGCGCTCTGATCCAGCTCGGTTAAACTGAAACATGGCAAATGTTAGTTTGGTAAAACACACAAGTGTTAGGTTCGAGGCCAGAGAAACTTACTCGTGAGAAGTCTGGAGGCGAGGAACGGGTAGCAAAGGGAACCTCACCATCCGCAAAGTTCCCGTACTCGACCGGATGGACCCTCGTAACTGATCGTAAGGTCAGCAAAGGGAACCTCACCATCCGCAAAGTTGCTCTGCAGAACACATTCTGAGTTACTTACTACAAGATAAAACATGTAAATAAAATTAAGTAGAGGGAGAGCATACCCTAAGACGATCAACAAGCCTGACCGACGGAGCAAGACGAGGGAGCAGCTCCTCCGCATACTCCGAGTCCTCAAGTAACAGAATCGCATAGCCAACAGCCTCATAAGACTCCTCACCCAGGGCACTCTCGAGGTCCGGGCTCATCATCAACGCAGGAGGATCCATGGGGACCACAAAATGATCACGAGCGTATTGCCTCACAACTCGTTCACCAAGATAAAATACTGAGGCAGAAGAAGTCTCGAACACTCGACGAGCGGCAGTCAACTCCCTCGCTCGGGCAATACTGCGCGGAGCTTTGATACCAGCAAAGGGACGAAAATGCACCTATGGTCAATAGACATGGGAAAGTCATAAAAAAGGGGTCATACACCAAATCAAGTAAAGAACAATAAGCACGTATGCAAGCTCACCTCAGCCTCTGTCATTTCCCTAATCTTTCTACGAGTCTTTGCAAGGGCATTTTGCGGCCTAAGATGAGCTCGAACATCCCACAGCTTAGCGGCAGGATATTGTAGAGCCTCTGGAGGGCTGGGGGCTAAAGGACGCAAGTAAGAATAGGCCCACAACTACGAAAACGTTCCAAGACAAGTCAGCCAGATAACCAACAGAGCGAAATAATGTGAAGTGAATAGGGCGTGAAATACGTACCTCAATCACTCGCCATGGGCCCGAAATAGAGACATTCACAGAATTATCCAGCTGACAACAAGCCTTCCTCATGCTCAAAAGCAACTGAGCATAACTCAATCCCGCCCAGTCATACTGCGCAGCCATATGAAGGTCCGTCAAAGAAGCCAGATACCGAAGATGGCAACAAGTGTCAACCCCAACATCGGGAACGAGAAAGCTGTTCACCATCAACAAGCAGATGATTCGGGCCCGCTGCTCATCAGTCGTCTTAGGAATGCTAAGCCCCTCCAACAAAGTACTAGGACGAATAGTCTTTTGCCCCTTCGAGATGGCAGCAATAGGCCCTATTAGGAGCCTCAACTCCTCTGTACCTGTCACCAAGCTCTCATCAATGACGACAGGCTCATCGGTAAAGACTAATCCTGTCAACATCTGGAAGTCAAAGGGGGTAATGGTCATTTCACCCCACGGGAAGTGAAATGTGTTAGTGGTATCCCAAAACCACTCCAATAGTGCCAAGACGAAGGGATGAGGAGCTCTATCCCAAGTCTGCGCCTTAAGAGCATCCAGGAATCTACCAAATCCGGCACCCCGTACGAGCCTCATAAATCTCTCATCTGACAGAACATCCTCGTCAAAGAAGGCCACCACCCCCTGGAGGTGACCATATCCTCGCAACGTGTAGTTGTCCTACAAAGACAAGAGAGTCTCAATAAAACAGCATGTACGCAAAATGATTCTACAAAAACAAGAGAAAGGCACTTACAATTCCAGAGAGAGGACGGTTGGAGATATGGTTCTCCCTGTAGCACCATAACTGATCAGAAAACCAAGCAGGACACTTCCACTTGTTCCTACGCCTAGTACGACGAGAAACTTCCCCAGCTCCATACGTCACTTCAGAAGGGTTCGACATCCTGCAAATATGAGGCTATCACAAAATGAATGGGCCGCACAACGACCATGTATGAGCCATTTCCAAATCACCAAAGCAGCCAACGACAACCACGGAAGGCAAAAAAGGGGTATTCATAACCCATTCTCATCCTAATACATTGCATAAATAACTATAGAATAAGGTTCTAAGATTATTATGTAATGAAAGGCCCATCAACGAAAGCATGTATAAACTCTCGAATTCAAGGCTAACTCACAACATACACATTATACATTCGATTCATGAACAAACTTCTTTGGATTAAAGTATAGTGAAAATATGTGAACTAGCATGGCAAGAATGAGATCATGATAACTATGGGCTTGAAACTTAAAGCATTTCTAAGAAAGCTCAAAACATATACATTATGTATTTAGTTCTTGAACAAGCTTTTTGAGTT
The DNA here is from genome assembly GCF_026745355.1 of Beta vulgaris subsp. vulgaris. Taxonomy (NCBI): domain Eukaryota; kingdom Viridiplantae; phylum Streptophyta; class Magnoliopsida; order Caryophyllales; family Amaranthaceae; genus Beta; species Beta vulgaris. The sequence continues at coordinate 14,366,816 of NC_079210.1, read as the reverse complement.
AAAGAATAGTGAAAATATGCAAGAGTAGAGCTTTGGCTTGAAGATGAGCTACTATCAATGGCCATGAATCAATTCAACACAAGGAAGGCATAAAACATAATCACCACTCAAGCATACATTACTAGTAAACAAGGACAAACAAGAATCAAGCCAAAAATCACCAAAGAAATTCGATATTCACCTTCTCAAGCTAAGTGGAGTTGAGTTTCATACTACCATTCCCAATTCATGCTCAAAACGAATGCTAGCGTGAGCACACAACAAGGACACAACAAGTTCAAGCAACAACAAGTACAAACACAAGACAGTTCAAGACAAATTTAGCAAAAATCAAAAAGCCCCAAATTCACAAACCCTAGATCACATTTTCGCACAAATTGAAGGGAATTAGAGATAAACATACCCGAATTGTGTGAATAATCTTCGAGGGAATGAAAGAGGAAGCAAGGGGACTGAATTCGAGGAGGATTTGGAGATGCTTGGATGAGAGAGATGCTCCAAAAGTACTCAACAAGGCTCGCACAATGCAGAAATAAAAAATAAGTCCCAACAAAACAACTAAATACGCTCAGAATACGGCACAAATACGCCTAATTGAAGCGTATATACGGTTCAATCTAGCGTATATACGACCTTGCCCACCGTATATACGGTACTGGCTGAGTTGGCAGCCACGTCAGACCACTTTCTGCACTTCCCGCGCACTGTTTCAACCTTCTAACGACTATTCTACTTCGCGGGAATTCAAAACAAGCTTTTGAAATACTCACCAAATTGCCAAAACACCCTCTTTGCACAACAAAATTACCAAACTATCCCTTTCACTCATACATGCCTATACGGCGTTCATCGCTATCCGCGATTGTTGCTATACGCAACTACTCATCTTTCACTCATACATGCCTATACGGCGTTCATCGCTATACGCGATTGTTGCTATTCACAACTACTCATGATACACTCATACATGCCTATACGGCGTTCATCGCTATACGCGATTGTTGCTATACGCAACGCTCTTCCCGAAAAGCCAAGGTCAGCCGTAGGGAAAACCTCCTGAAGAACGACGCGCTTCTCAAGGAATCCACAAAGCCGAGATCAGCCAACAACGATTAGACCGCAGCTGATGATCTTAACCTACAATGATTAGACCATTGTAGATGACTTTAACATACAACAATTAGACCGTTGCAGTCGACTTCAGCCCACAACAGTTAGACCATTGTCAATAACCTTAACGTGCAACAATTTGACTGTTGAAGATAACCTTAACCTACAACAATTAGACTGTTGTAGAAGACTTCCAGCTCACAACAGTTTGACCGTTGTGGACGACCATATTTCTCCTGAAAAGCCAAGGTCAGCCGTAAGGAGAAAATCGCCCAAGGATCCAAGCGCTTCCAAGGGAGTACAGCCGCATGGCGCGCGGTAACAGGTAAAACTAACCATTGTTTTGCAGGTACCGGCGTAATAGGGTGATTCAAGATCGCAGAACGTCTTGAGTTATCCTCCGTCCTGAATCGAATACTTTGACTTTCGTCTATACGAGAACAAGCTTCTCTCCAGACTTAGTCAAAGTGGGGGCTTCTGTAGACACCTAAAAATGTCTCCCCAAATTGAATAGCCGATGAGAAAAAGTACGATACTTCGAAATAGAAGTCGACTTCGAAAGTTGCGACAAAATCCACAAACCACATCCATCAAACCAAATCCATTTGCACAAGTTGAATTAAAGTTGAGTTTGAAATCATACACCGAGAGCATAATATTAGGCGGAAATTATTATTTTCTATTTTTTAGGCTTTTTTCTTTATTTTTAGGATTTTTTATAATATTTTTCATAGGTCATTTTTCTAATTTCCGCCAGTATTTTTAGATTATTTTTCTGATTTTTGTTTGATTTTCTATGATTTTTAAAAGTTTTATAAAATGATTTTCGAAAACAAATAAATTCGGGTTTCCAGAAAATATAAGAACGATCCGGAATATTCTAGAAGATTAAAACTTGATCTCCAAGCAAGCTACAAATGGATAATGGATAAATTGGATAAAGGACATTTCCAGATTCGTAGATTAGATTCAGAAAACACGGATATAAACACCCGAACAAAAAAGATATACAGCGTATAAACTGTGTGACGTGGCAAGCCACGTCACCAGAACCGTATATACGGTCCATATGACCGTATATACGTTTATATGGACCGTATATATGGTTCTCCAAACCGTATATACGGCTATATACTGTGTATCTTTTTTTCGTTTTTTATCTATCTTTCTTTCCAAACGCCTATAAATACATGCTCTCGGTGCTTATTCGATCATCAATTACTAATCAACGAATTCTCTGGTGCTTAGTGCAATTCAAAACTCTCTCAAATCTCTCTCTCCGCAAAAATCATTCACAAAACACAAATCACTCACAACATTCAAGGTTCTCGAATCCGCCGCAACTTTCGGAGTCGCTTCTTTGCGAATCTTGGTACAAAATTCTGAGGCTATTCAATCCAACTCTCTCTCTCTTTCTTTTTCCTTAATCTTTAATACTTTTATTTTATTTTGCTTTTGAATTTCAATCATGTAAACATATTCGCCTGATATCGTTTTTGCTTTTTCATAATTATTTTAATTGTGATTGTCAATGCTAACGATTTCTCTTATTGTGATAAGCAACTCAATTGGAAGCAAGGCTTTGACACACTAACCTTTGTTTTCTTTTGTGTTGATAGCGGTCTAAGGTGAGTTTGATTTATATATTTGAGTTATCTATCGTTGCATATTGATCATCATCACATATGTATTATTGTTCATGCATGAGACGTTTTTTTGATTGCTTAAACAAGACCGGAAATTGTTTAGATCACATTAAATTCAGATTAATCATGGACAAACGGATTTTAGGCACCTTATTGATTTGATTAATTTGAAGTGGTCACAACAATTAGGTTAGGTAGCAATTCATGCATAATAGAAACTCACTTTTCTAGTAATTTTAGGTTAGAGGGATCCTTAAGGGAAATATTTCTAAGTTGTTTGCATCCAATGATTATTATTGAATGGAATTACAATGAGACCGAGTAGAGGCCGCTACATGCGGGCGGATTGGGTCAAAGATTCTTTCCGTACCATGTCCCTGAACCCACGACTTGGTTAATGGATCAGACAGTGGGGCCATTGACTTGGCACCGATGTTTCGGGCGTCCGTGATTAACCTGTATAGGCACGGTGGCGATTCCCCACTCGACAACACTCCCCCAACGCACTCACGTGCGGGATCCGCGGCTCAAGCCCACGAACACACACCTACGTGGACCCGGGCCCCGAGAGGGACCCGAACCGTGGTCTACAGCGAAGCTTCCTTAATAAACTTCCCGGTTTATGAAAATATTTTGAAAATTATTTTCAAAACCCAATATCATTAATTACCATTATTTGACGGGACATGTCTTGGTGAAGAAATGCTTTAGTTCCCATTATTTTGATCATGATCATGGAAATATTTTTTAACTCTTAAATCTCAAGAATATATTTCAATATTATATTACTTGTTAAGAGCCAACATTCCAGGATGCAACACTATCATTACAAACGCATAAGCTAAATAGTAACGCGGATCATCAGTTTTCAATTTTAGCATCATACATACATATGCTGCTCGTCAATGTAACATTGTTCTAATTCACCATGAGCATTGACATAGTAACAAAAGAGATGGAAGAAACAGAGAAAAGACAAAGGGAGAGACAAAAGGAAAGGAACACACCCCTATCAATCATCCTTTGCCCTCATGTAGTTGTCTGAGTCAGCATCATCGGACAAATCTCCTTCTAGAGCACATTGTTCCCTGGCAATCTGCCTCTCACACTTCCCTTTTTTAGTCGGTTTTCTCAATTTACGCGTCTGGCGACGTTGCTTCTTACTTACAAATCCTTCGTCGGAATCCTCTTTTGGATCTCCTTGATCATTGTTTGGTTCTTCCTCAAACTCTCTCTCTATTTCTCCAATGAATTTCTTCTCGTCTGCACGGTGTTCCTCCTCTGTGTAAGGATGACCAATCACTTCACGCCAGATGAGAAATCGCTGGAACTCGTCATCCCTTAGTGCCTTTCTTTTCCTTTCTCTGAGTTCAAAGGGAAAAGAAGCGAGATCTCTCTCAACCGTTGACCACATTAGACCTTTGAACCCCTAAGACTTGGCTTTACTAATCACTTCGAACCGAAAGTCCATCGTCGACTTAGAGAATTAATTCAACAAGAACTGACAGAGAAGGAGGTTTTGAAGAAGATTTTATCACACTGGACAAAAGATGATCAAGAAGCAACTCCTCTTTAGTCAATGAGAGTAAGTCCATCAGCTGCCTTAAGCGTTTTTATTGTGGAAAGTGCGTGTATTCAATTAGACTCACCAACCTTCTACTCCCGAAATATTGATTATTTAACGAGGGTAAAAGCATAATTTCCAAACGTCATTCCATTGGTCAACCGCCTTGGTCGAAACGACCCACATAAGTATTAAAATGCCATCCTTGCCCCAACTCCTTTCCATTCAAGCAGTTTCTTCTTCTCAAATCTGCTATTCTCGATTTCGTACCCAAATTCGCCAATTTTCCCGCCGATCTGAAAAAGGAATTTTCGTCGGAAGCACTTAATCAGTGTAAAATTTTGAGTCTCCCAATTGATCAAGTTCTCATGTACCGATTTATCGAACAGCACAAAGATAAATGTTGTCCCGACCTATATTGGCAAATAGAAACCCCCAAAAAGAAGGGCGTTGCTTCCGTTGGTCCTGTATTTTCATTTCGCTTTGAAATTGAGGAAGACAGGAAGAAATTTGCGAGGGAAATAGTTCCAACCTTTTCTAAATACTTCTTTGGCAAAGATGGTCTTCGAGCGGCAATGAATTATGTGCTTATGTTCCACAAGGAAAAGGGAAAGGTAGAGGTACTCAAACCCATCAATGGATCCTGAGTTAAAACCCAATCAAAGGCTGGGTCCAAGACATGCGTGCCCACGATTGGTTCAAACGCCTCAAGAAATTTCACTCAGTGTGGCAAACGAAAAGGGTCTTAAGTTTCCTAAAGCTTGCCACCTTCAGCAAGATCCCCTTCAATGGATCACTTACTTGCGCACTGATGTCATTATGGGACCCTGTCCTTAACTGTTTTATCCATCGCCAGGGTCTTATGCCAGTTACCTTGGCACACATCGCTTTTCTTACTGGGTTGTCGCCGTATAGTGATGAAGGGCAGGAACTGCGAGTATTCACCGTGGTTAAAGGCGCGAGGACTTGTACACCAAATGTCACACACTCCTGAAAGAAGTAAAGGGCAACCGGAGTAAGATTGGCTTTAATGCACTTATCACGTACTTCGCCAACTCTTTACGAAAAGTCACCAAGGAGGAGGAGGTACTTTATATTCTCTTCGCCCTTACTCGTTTCATGATGTGTAAATCTGGTAGTATTTCAGCCTTGTTTCTGCCTTTAGCCGTGAACATTTCCTTCAATTCATCATTTCTAACGCTAGGCTCCATCATGTTAGGACAGCTTTATCGTTGCCTATATAGATGTAGACAAACAATCATCGACGGGGACGACCTTAACCGCATAGAAGGTCCACTCTAGCTCCTGACTTGCTGGGGAAGCTTGTTCACTGACCTTGGATTCGTACTAACCCAAGATGAGATCATCGCTAAACTACAATAAGACAGCAAAACCAAAACAACAAACACACCCCAGGTAACCAGTTGCCTTTCATTCGTAGAGATGTATTTCTCTTGCTATGACCATCAAAAGGTGGTGGACCCTTCTTTGACCATAAAATGCCTCATGCAACTAGACCCTCTACCTAGCGCCTGACATCCTTTATGTGACAAGGACAGTGCCAATTCATTTGGCGTAGGCAGGTTTGATGTTTCTCCAGACTGGTTGCAGGAAATTGGCTTAAAGAACTCCTTCACTTAGGATTCAGAGTTTTGGTGTTTAGTCCTGACTGCCATGGACCTACCCGCTGCAGAGCCTGAACATTTTGGTCTGGAGGTGTACAATCCTCAACTCGTCGCCAGACAGTTCGGCCTATGTCAATCTCTAGCCATCCCGATATTGACCACATGAAATCATTGCTGGGAAGCAAGATTCCTGTTTGAGGAAGAGGACGTTTAGTAGAGCCCAACCGTGCAGTTTAAGACAAGCACTTTGCCTTCTTTCAATGCTTGGGAGTTCGTCACTAAAAGCTATACCTTTTGGTGGTACCACGAAGGATTCTGGAATAACTTGGCAAACAGAGTCATCAACAACCTCCCCTTCAGTGTAACATCATTCGAAGGTATGTCATCTCATTTGAACTGCTTACTCAGAATCTTCTATTTTAACTACTTAATAATCATTTCCCTTATGTTGCATGCAGAAGGCAAAGGACACAAGAAGAAAGCGGTTTCTTCTTTCAATAGGAAGAGTGGTGATCAAGCGGAAATTACCATCCATGAAGGAGAATTGAATGCCCTTGAATTCAATATGCAACCAATCCCCATCGTTGATGATAAGCATTCTCACCGTATTCCTCATCTGCCAATCGTCAGCCTTCGAGAAGCCTTTGAGCGCCCAACCCGTGCTGGAGACAGAAAACGTGGTAACAAACATAGAAGAATCATCACTTCTAGCCCTTCAGCCCGAACTCGGTCTGCATTAAAAACAAGTGAACCAGACTCTGATGAAGATGACCGCCAGCCCATCTCAGGTAAGATATTACCAAGTTGTCATTGACCAAGCTTTCTTTGTTACAAAGCTGACCCTATAGTTTACTGTTTCAGCAAATCTTGCTCAGAAAAGAAAGGATTCTGAAAAACTCTCTCCGATTGACCCCACAATAATCAGCAGTGATGAGGAAGAACAAGTGAAAAATACTACTGCCACCAGAGCACCGAGCCCTAATCCTGACATCCAGAAAACAAACTAGGATGACCAAGCTTCCAACAGTCCTCCGAAGAAAAGACAAAAAAGCCTTTCTTCTATCCTTAATGACACTAATTCTCATTCTTCTGATACAGTGTACTCTTTTGAACCCTCAACTTCAGAGGTTGTGCTCGCTGTAATCCTCCATGCCTACCCTGCCACCTCCAATGTCTACTCTTCTGACACAACTCTGGCTGCACCTCCTGAATCTGATCCGGTGATCTCCCAGGCGATTGACACTCAACCACAAAGGTTTAGTGCAGAGGCCCTGCTTGAACATGATGTTATGGTTTTATATAGAGTTTTCTCCCCTAGTTATGTGCTAAAAGTTGTGATTATGGTGCTCTTAGGAGCCATTTGGTACTAACTCTCTCCATCTAATTGTGGTTTGCTATTTTGTATTGAATTGTAGGTTTTGGAAGCTATCACCTACTTTACATGATTGCACAGTGGATTAGAGAGGTTATATGCCGAGTTTCTAGATCCCGAGGATGATTCCCGGGACATTGAGCAAAGAAGAATAAGAAACGAGAAAACAGTGATCGGCCCGATAGTATCGGGCGGCCCAGCCCGATCGGGCGAAGCAGCGCGGTTATAATTTTTGTTGCGGACCCGATCGGGCGTTCAACGCCCTGTCGTATTTCGGTGTTTCGCCCGATCGGGCGAGTTTGCCCGTCGTCGGGCACCCTTCCAGACACTCTGCTTGCCATGTTATAAGACCGCCCGATGTCATCGGGCGGGTCGGCCTGGTTGCATCGGCCGTCTGACGATTTTAACCTTACTCATCTGTTTTGAAGCCCGATGTCATCGGGCGTCTGACGAGACGCGGACTTTTAATGATTTCGGGCCCTTCTTTCGAGATTTTTCTTCTATTGTTTTAGGGCTTGTATAAATAGAAAAATCAGAATTATTAACTCCTATCTAGTTTTTATTATTAGTTTCTCCATAGAGTGTTTAAGAACCTTAATTTATTGCTTTGTGATTTCAATTCAAGATCAAACCTTTTGCTTATTCATAGTTCAATATAATTCGGTAATCTTTCTTCTTTACTTCTTTGTTATTTCTTCCATTGTTAATATATTGTTTCTTAGTTATTTGCCATGTTTTCAAGTATGAGTTTTTATATGATTCTTGTTATTGATTTCATGATTATGAGTGAGTAGTTCTATATCTAGAATTGTGGAGATCTATGTATGCAATAAGGGATTGATAGATTAGTTTGATTATCTGGTATTTCAATTGTTTCCTTTGATTGATTCTTCATGCTAGGATTATAAGTTAGGCCTGATTTATATTTCTACTGTTGCAATACTGAATCTACTTCGAGAGGAGAGATACCGTATAGGCTTTCAATTATTAGGCAAATGACCCTTGACTATGCGAGAGCGGCTGGGTGATCTTTGAGGGAGGTAATGTTCGAGAGAAATTACATGTGCCCTAGACAGTTGACTTACTAGGTGGTTATTATTTACCTGATTTCCCGAATTGTATGCATAGTGATCCATGATTGTAGTACTTTATTGATATATTTACACCTTCATATTTAATTCTGCACACTGTTTAGCTTAGTAACACAACCATTCATCTGATTTTGTTAGTATAATATTAGAGTTCAGATACAATAGTATAACTTCTCCCTGTGGATTCGATCCTGACTTCCCTGACTACTAGTTAGTGGACCTTAGGTTATTTTTGATTAGGTGATACGACTTTAGCCTGTCAAATTTTGGCGCCGTTGCCGGGGAGACGGTTTATTTTATTTTGTCTGAATTATAGTATTAAACTAACCTCTACTCTGAAGAACACCTGTTCTTTGGAGCATCTCACGTTTGTTTTAGTGTTTTTGGTGTATGAGCAGGAAATTGAAATCTCCAAATCTCATCCCGTTCGATCCAGAGATTGAAAAGACCGCTCGTAGACTCAGAAAGAAAACTAAACAAGCTAAGCTGTCTGCAGGGACACCCTCCCAAAAGACACCATCTCCACCATCTTCCCCACACCAAGAAACCCCACCTCACCTATTACTGTCAACATGGGTGAGAATGTTACTCGAACCTTCAGAGACTATGCGCAACCATCTCCTGATAACGTGCCTACTGGGGTACGGATGCCCACTATTGCTGCTACAAATTTTGAGATCAAGTCTCATGTTTTGAATATGGTTCAGAACAATCAGTTCGCTGGGTTACCATCTGAAGACCCAAATCAGCATCTGCAGAGATTTTTACAGTGTTGTGCTACTCAGAAGCAAGCTGGTGTTACTCCTGATGAGATGAAACTCCTTCTATTTGGTTTCTCTCTCCGCGATAAAGCTTTGTTCTGGTATAACAAGCTGCCTTCCACCATCACCACCTGGCCAGAACTTTCCAAGATTTTCCTCATCAAGTGGTACCCTTACCAGAAAACTGCAGATATGAGACATGCCATAGTTACTTTCACCCAAGATCCTGGTGAATCTCTATATGAAGCTTGGGAGCGGTTCAAGGATCTGCAGCGTCTATGTCCTCATCATGGGTTGGACCAGTGGTACTTGTGTCAGATTTTCTACACTAGAGTTGATGCAGATACACGACGGGTAATTGATGGAGCATCTGGTGGGTTCTTCATGGATAAAGCAATTGAGGAAGGGTATGAACTTTTGGAGAAGCTAGCATCTAATCAAGCCTCTACCATTCGTTCCTCTTTGAAAAAGGGTGGTAAACATGATGTTGAAGCCATTTCTCTACTGTCTGGGCAACTAGCTACTCTAACTCAGAAAATTGACTCCCTGAAGTTAGGTAATGATTCCTCCCATATGAGTGTTAATGCGATGGCTAGTGCTTCTAACTATAATGTGCATATTGTGATGCTTGTGGAATATCTGGGCACAACTCTCAAGAGTGTCCTGCTGGGAAATAACTGTGAGGCGTCAATGCTTTCCAATCACAACCTAGGAACCAATTCAACCCCATTCCAACACCTACAATCCTGGGTTAAGACACATCCCAACCTCTCATATAGGAGTACTAATGTGTTGAACCCTCAACCTCAACAACCATATCCACCTCAACAACAGGGTCAACAATACCAACCTTCACAACAAGCTCCACCTGGTTTTCAGAGAAATCAAGCACCTCCACAGCCTGCTCCTCCTGCTGACCCAGCCATGACAGAGTTGAAGAATATGATGTTCCAGATGCAGAAGGGGTTCAATGCTTTTCAAGCTGACACAAAAGCTCAACTGGAAAATTTGGGCACGCATAACAAGATGTTGGAGACTCAACTAGCTCAGTTGGCTAGTTCTTCTGCTAGTAGGCCACCTGGGGCCTTACCTTCACAATCAATGCAACCAAGGGACACTGCCAACGCCATCACTCTTAGGAGTGGACACATTATGATGGTCCCCCAATGCCTAAGGATGGTCCGGTTGAGCCAGAAAAAAATGCAGACATAACTGAAACTTCGTCAGCTCCTGAGGCTACCACCAACACAAATGCAGAGAAGCAGACAGTACCTGAAAACAGTCCTCCACCACTCCTGCGATCAAGGTTCCATTTCCCACTCGTCTATCAAAGAATAAGCTGGATCACCAACTTGGTAAGTTTATGGAGGTAGTGAAAAATCTTCAGGTAACTGTTCCATTTACTGAACTCATTACTCAAGTACCTGCATATGCTAAATTTTTGAAGGAAATTTTGACTAGGAAAAGAGCCTTTAATGCAGTAGAAACTGTTGCCTTTACTGAAGAATGTAGTGCTCTTTTGCAAAATCAATCCCCCCCTAAATTGAAAGATCCGGGGAGTTTCTCCATCCCTTGTAATATTGGCACCATATTTATTGACAAAGCCTTATGTGATCTAGGTGCTAGTGTTAGTGTCATGCCCTTGACTGTTTGTAAAAAGCTTGACATGGGAGATTTAAAATGTACCAACATTACTCTTCAAATGGCTGACCGTTCTGTTAAATACCCCCTAGGTATCTTAGAGGACGTTCCTGTGAGGGTAGGTAAATTTTACATTCCTGTGGATTTTGTTGTGCTTGACATGGAAGAGGATACTCAAATCCCAATCATTTTAGGGAGACCATTCCTTCATACTGCTGGAGCTGTCATAGATGTAAAAAATGGGAAATTAACTTTGACTGTGGGGGATGATAAGGTAACTTTTAGTTTGACCAATGCTTTGAAAAGTCCCATGCTAGAGGAAGCCTGTTACAGAATAGATGTCATTGATGTGCTGGTTAATGATGACATGCCTCAATCCCTTATGCGGGATCCACTGGAGGCTTTGCTTTGTTTTACCTCTTCCACAGGTGATGATATTATCCGGACTACTGAAGTGGATGCTTGGGAAGCAGCTTTTACCTGTGTCGAGCTTGATGGTACTACCACTCATGAGGATGAACGGTTAGTATGTGCTACTCCACCGGTAGAGGTAAAGAAACCTGAACTGAAACCCCTTCCCCCTTCTCTGCGGTATGCTTTTCTGGATGATTCTGAAAATTGCCCTGTGATTGTTAGTGCTGCATTAAATGATGGTCAAATGTCTCAACTTTTGTCTGTTTTGCGACAACATAAAAAGGCCATTGGATATAACATTGATGATTTGAAAGGCATAAGCCCTGACTTTTGCATGCATAAAATTCATCTTGAGGATGATCATCGTCCTAGTATACAAGGTCAGCGTCGTTTGAACCCGAATATGCAGGAAGTTGTCAAAAAAGAGGTTATGAAATTGCTTGATGCTGGGATTATCTATCCTATTTCTGATTCTAAGTGGGTGAGTCCAGTTCAAGTGGTTCCTAAAAAGGGTGGTACTACTGTAGTTAAAAATGAGAAAAATGAATTAATTGCTACAAGAGTAGTTACTGGGTGGCGTATGTGCATTGACTATAGGAAATTAAATGTTGCCACAAGAAAGACCATTTTCCCCTTCCCTTCATTGATCAGATGTTGGAACGTCTAGCTTGTCATTCTCATTTTGTTATCTAGATGGCTATTCTGGTTTCTTCCAAATCCCTATCCACCCAGATGACCAGGAGAAGACCACCTTTACATGTCCTTATGGTACCTTTGCATATAGAAGGATGCCCTTTGGCCTATGTAATGCCCCTGCTACTTTCCAACGTTGTATGATGGCCATATTTTCTGAATTTATTGAGTCCATCATGGAAGTATTTATGGATGACTTTAGTGTGTATGGCATTGATTTTGATGCATGTTTGCTGAATTTGACTAAAGTACTGAAAAGATGTGAGGATGTCCACCTTGTTTTGAACTGGGAGAAGTGCCACTTCATGGTTACTGAAGGAGTGGTACTTGGTCATATTATTTCTGAACGAGGCATCCAGGTGGACAAAGCAAAAATTCAAGTGATTGAGCAATTACCCCTCCTGTGAATGTTAAGGGTGTTAGAGGTTTTCTTGGTCATGCGGGATTTTATCGCCGCTTTATCAAGGACTTCTCTAAAATTGCTAAACCACTTACTCAGTTGCTCCTCAAGGATGCCCCGTTCCTGTTTACTGATGAGTGTCTAGTGTCTTTTAACAGGATCAAGCAAGCTTTGATTACTGCTCCTATCATCCGATCTCCAGATTGGACCCTCCCATTTGAGATTATGTGTGATGCCAGTGATTATGCTGTGGGAGCTGTCCTTGGTCAGAGAAAAGACAACATCCTCCATGCCATCTACTATGCTAGCAAGACACTCGATGAAGCTCAAGTCAATTATGCCACTACAGAGAAAGAGCTGCTAGCTGTGGTCTATGCCTTGGACAAGTTCAGGACCTATCTGCTTGGGTCTAAAGTCATTGTCTACACTGATCATGCTGCATTGAAGTACCTTCTCGCCAAAAAGGAGGCCAAGCCTCGACTCATTCGGTGGATTTTGCTGCTCCAAGAATTCGACTTGGAGATCAGAGATAAAAAGGGTGCAGAAAATGTAGTAGCTGACCATTTGTCCCGATTGCAGTATGCAGATATGGAAGAAGGTCTTCCCATTGACGACTCCTTTCCTGATGATAAGCTCCTGGCAGTCACTTCTGTTACCCCGTGGTATGCGGACTTCGCCAACTTTTGTGTGAGTGGACAAACCCCTCCAGAGCTGAGCTACCAGCAGAGAAAGAAATTTCTCCATGATGCCAAACAATTCTCTGGGATGACCTCTGCTTTACAAGCTCTGTGCTGACACTATATACAGGCGATGTATCCCAGAGTGGGAGGTGCATGACATTCTGAAGCACTCTCACTCCCTTCCATGTGGAGGCCATGCTGGGCCTCCAAAACAGTAGCAAAGGTACTTCAATCTGGTTTTTATTGGCCAACACTTTTTCATGATGCTAGTATTTTTGTTAAGTCTTGTGATGCATGCCAACGAACAGGAAATATTTCCCGTAGACATGAGATGCCCCAAACCCCATCCTAGAAGTTGAACTATTTGATGTGTGGGGTATTGATTTTATGGGTCCTTTTCCCTCTTCCTCAGGCAACAATTTCATACTTGTTGCTGTTGACTATGTCTCTAAGTGGGTAGAAGCTATTGCATCACCGACCAATGACTCTAAGGTTGTCATGAAAATGTTCAAAAAGATTATCTTTCCACGGTTTGGGGTACCAAGAGTTGTCATTAGTGATGGGGGATCCCACTTTCACAAAAGAACCTTTGAAGCCCTACTCAAAAAGTATGGTGTCTACCATAGGACTGGCCTAGCATACCACCCTCAGACAAGTGGGCAAGTAGAAGTGTCTAACCGGGAAATAAAGTCTATTTTGGAGAAAGTGGTAGCTAAATCGAGAAAAGATTGGAGTGATAAGTTAGATGACACCTTATGGGCTTATAGAACTGCTTTTAAGACCCCTATTGGTACCACCCCTTATCGCTAGTCTATGGAAAAGCATGCCACCTACCTGTCGAACTAGAGTATAAGGCTTTTTGGGCGGTTAAAGAGTTGAACCTTGATGCTAAATTAGCAGGAGAAAACGTTTACTGCAGATTAATGAGCTTGATGAACTTAGATTAAATGCTTATGATAGTTCGCGGCTCTACAAAGAGCGCACTAAGAGATGGCATGATAAGAAAATTCTGAGTAGGGAGTTCAATATTGGTGACAAGGTTTTACTGTACAACTCTAGACTAAAGCTTTTTCCTGGTAAGTTGAAATCTAGGTGGTCTGGTCCTTTTTCTGTCACTAACACTAACAAGTTTGGTTCTATTGAGGTGATGAATGCAACAGGTGAGAAATTCAAAGTTAATGGACAACGTCTGAAGTTGTACTATACCGGAATCCCTGTTGGATCTGTGGAGGAGTTATACCTTCAACCCCCTCCCCTTCTGTTTGAGGGATGAAGCATTATGGTCGTGCGGGACCTTTATAAACCAGCGCTAATCGGGAGGCAACCCGATTTCCTTCTTTTTGATTTCGTAGTTTTTTCTAGATTTTTATTCCTTTTTTTTTTACTTTGTTCATTTTTTGTAGTTTGGTGAGAGAGTGAGAGGGTACTGATATCCCTCTTCAGGTTACATGTGTGCAGGAGTGCTTACCAAAAGGAAAAAAAAATACGAGACAGAGCCTACTGGGCATCGCCCGAAGCCATCGGGCGAGGCTGCCCGATCGGGCGCGCAACGAAAATTCGAAAAACCAAAAGAAAGTGCGTCGCCCGATGCGATCGGGCGGAAGTCCGTCAACCTATTTTGCGACAAATTGGAAGACGCCCGATAGTATCGGGCGACAACGCCCGATAGTATCGGGCGACAACGCCCGATAGTATCGGGTGACAACGCCCGATCGGGCCCGCAACTGAAATTGGGAAAGCAGGAAAAACGCCCGATCGGGCGTGGACACCCGATCGGGCCCGCAACGAAATTCTTTTTTTGGGAAAACTGGCAGACGCCCGATGGCGTCGGGCGAAGTCGCCCGATCGGGCCCGCAACCGAATCGGGAAAATTTCAGGGAAAAAAAGAACGCCCGATGGCGTCGGGCGAGCTCGCCCGATCGGGCTCGGGGTCCGGCTGGCGATTTTAAAGGGGATTTTCCCCTTCTTTTCACTCACTTCCTCTCACATTTTCTCTCTCTTCCAAACCCTAACCCCAAATTCTCCCATCTTCTTCTCCAAACCCCCTTTCCACCATTGAAGACCGTCCTTCAAATCTTCAAATTCTTACCAATTTCTCTCTCTTATCACTTTCTACTCATCTCTCACCCTATTTTCTTCACTTTTCTCCCATTCCATCTCTCCCCTTCATCTTCTTCTTCATTTTTCTCCACCATTAAAGTGAGGATTTGAGTGCTTCAAGTTTTTTCCCCATCTTTTCCCCATTAGAGAGTGAGTTGAAGGGTTGATATTTTTGCACATCTTAGCATAATGTTCACAAGGCGACGAAGATCTACAATGGGGTCACAACCACCACCACCACCACCAGCAGAAATTCCCAGAGATGAGACTTTCCCGGAAGTCATCTTCTCCACGGAAGAACAGAGGGAACGATTTCAGCGCCTCAAGGGGCGCGAGGTAAGTCCTGCCACATTCCTTGATATTGAATTCTTGGATAAATTGGGCATTCATAATGACTTTAAGGAATTCATAAAAATCATTGGTATGGAACCCCTCTATACTGTTCATGTCAATACCTATCCCGTGCTTGTGTATAAATTTTATAGTAGCTTGCATGTGACTCACCCTCGTTCAGGACCAATCTCGCATGTTTCCTATAGGCTTTTAAATAGGGACTTCACCCTCACCCTGCCGGAGTTTGCTCGCATACTCCGTGTCCTCAACCGGGGGAGATTGGGCATCCACCTGACTATCATCACAGGGACGTTTACTATGCTATAACGGGGGATGAAACTGATTTTACCTTGCAACACTGTCATTCTAAGTATATACATCAACCCATCTTCAAAATTTGGGTTCGTTTCATGTCTAAGACCTTGTTTGGGAGGGTTGAAGGGCAGCTCATTCGAGGGGATGAGCTTTATCTCATAGGGAGCTACATGTATCGGGGCACTCCCCGCCGTTTCCACTATAACATCCCTCACCATATTGCGCTCCAAATGGAGCGTATTGCCATCACATACCCTAAGAGGCGCGCCGATGGGACGTTCTCCTCTCGGCCCATCGTGAACGGGGGGCTAGTCACTCTTTTTGCTAGGGCCATTCCAGATTTTGACGAGACCCGGTATCATCCAGCCTTAGGCCCTACCCTCTTGGACTATGCCTATCTCACTCGCCTGCATTGGTTAGAACGGGGTGGGGACACATACAAGTGGCAAATTAACGGAATGCGTTCCATTGACCTGCCCAACCCTTTGGCCAAAATCAAACCTGGCCAACCTCACTATCACCTTTCCATTGAAGGTTCTGACTTTCCCACCCCCCGCCCCGAGATCCCTGAGCGTACGTATTATCGTCGTCCCCATGTTGAGGATATTCCCTCATCTTCTGATGCTCCCCTCCCCCATATTCTACTGCTCCTCCTTCCTTTGATTTTCAGGAAATGATGACCCTGCTTCATCGCATGGATACTGGCATTACAGCCAATACAGCGGCTATCCAAGACATCAGCCAGCAGGTTGATGCCAATGGTGTTCTTCTACAGAATCTTAGTCAGCGGGTCGATACACTAGCCAACGATCAACACCTGGCTTTGTACTCGATGTGTGACGAGAACTGCCGCTTGCATCGCATTGCTGAGCATGATGCACATCCTTCGTGGTATACTTGGAACCCGAGCTACAGTCAGCCCAGGAATGAGGTGGATGGAGATGAGGCTAGTGAGGACGTGCACATGGATGACTGATAACCATGTCTTCCCTTCCTCTTGTTGCAATGAGGTCATTGCCTCGTTCGGCTTGGGGGAGGATTTCTGTAAGTATCACTCTGACTATTATTGCTTTTTAGGTAGGTTAGGGTTATGTTCTTAGGTTAGTTAAGCTAGTTAATTAGTTAACTTTTTCTTTTCATAAAAACAAAACAACAAAAAAATGAAATATTGCTGAAAAAATACCAAAAATACGAGTTGAACATGAATAGTCTAATTGCTTCCCTGTGCCCCAAACTTTGCCTTAAAAAATGATTTAACTCATCATACTGGATAATCGGGCATTCGTGATTGGGATGATGTGATGTGATCTTTGATTGCATTGGTCTTGAGTAGATTTTGATGATAAACCACCTACTTTAACTGCATGTTTGGACTGGTTACATTGTAAGGATTCATTCGAGCCTTCGGATGCATATTTATGTCCGAATTATCCTTGTGTGTTAGTTCCTCATATCATTGTTATCTTGACTTTGGCATTGTACTCGTTGATTTCTGATGACTTTGAACATTGTGTTGTGATAGAGGCGTTCAATTGTTTTGATTTTTGGCCTCAGAATTTTCTACAAAAGAATCATTTCCCTCCTAGCCCCGCTGAGCCTAATGAGTTTTTTGGAGAAAATATTAAGCCACATTACATGCCTTGAGCCTTTTCAATGTTTATTGTCCCAAGCCTAGCTTGGGGGAGCATTTGTTAGGATAGAAGTAGGTTGTGTGGTTGATTTTCGGGTTGATTGGAAATAATATGTTTATGATGACATGAGGTGAAGTGAATAAGAGAAAAGAAAACAAAGATAGAAAAAAAAATAGAAAATAACACATGAAAAGAATCAAGAAGTCATGAGTCATGAAAAAAGAGTAAAAACCATAACAATACATTTTGCTGAAAATTATCAAAGAGACAATTGTTGGTTGGTTCGAAAAATCTAAAGTTGGTCATTATTTTGGGTATGTGATTGAGACCATGGAAGCTGTTTTACCACACCTAGTTCTACTAGTGTTGATTGCTCTCCTTTTCTGGGCTTTTCCACCACATTCCCCAAATAATTCCCATACCTTTACCCGAGCCCCATTACAACCCTCAGAAAGACCTTTTGAGCACTTGTTTGAATGTTTATTGGAATGATACAGAGTCAATGTGCCAAAGTCGAAGTTTAAGTTTGTTATTCGAGTCGACTTGAGTAGGATGAGCGATATTTTACCTTTTCTAAACACATGAGAGTGTGAGAGGGAAGGGATATTATGGTTGGGTTGGTGAGCGTTCGGGCACACTTTATGCTCGCCACAAAAATTGAGAGGAGTGACATCCTGGTGAGCCCTTTTCAAGATGTGCAAGTTATGTATGGTTGCTATTTCGGACAATCTGCTTAAGTGATTGGTAGTCAAAAGTGATCTGATCAACTGAACTTGAACTTTGCTTGCTTGAAGGTTTTTGAGGTCAAAATGTTTGAGTTTCATACTTTGAGGGGTGAAGCAAATTCTATTCATATTCATGTTGTGCTTTGCTTAGGGACAAGCAAAGGTTTAGCTTGGGGGAGTTTGATGTTATGGTTTTATATAGAGTTTTCTCCCCTAGTCATGTGCTAAAAGTTGTGATTATGGTGCTCTTAGGAGCCATTAGGTACTAACTCTCTCCATCTAGTTGTGGTTTGCTATTTTGTATTGAATTGTAGGTTTTGGAAGCTATCACCTACTTTACATGATTGCACAGTGGATTAGAGGGGTTAGATGCCGAGTTTCTAGATCCCGAGGATGATTCCCGGGACTTTGAGCAAAGAAGAACAAGAAACGAGAAAACAGTGATCGGCCTGATAGTATCGGGCGGCCCAGCCCGATCGGGCGAAGCAGCGCGGTAATAATTTCTGTTGCGGGCCCGATCGGGCGTTCAACGCCCTGTCATATTTCGGTGTTCCGCCCGATCGGGCGAGTTGGCCCGTCGTCGGGCGCCCTTCCAGACACTCTGCCTGCCATGTTATAAGACCGCCCGATGTCATCGGGGGGGTCGGCCCGGTTGCATCGGGCGTCTGACGATTTCAACCTTACTCATTTGTTTTGAAGCCCGATGTCATCGGGCGATTTAGGCCCGATCGGGGGTCTGACGAGACGCAGACTTTTAATGATTTCGGGCCCTTCTTTCGAGATTTTTCTTCTATTGTTTTAGGGCTTGTATAAATAGAAAAATCAGAATTATTAACTCCTATCTAGTTTTTATTATTAGTTCTCTCCATAGAGTGTTTGAAGAATCTTGATTTATTGCTTGTGATTTCAATTCAAGATCAAACCTTTTGCTTATTCATAGTTCCATATAATTCGGTAATCTTTCTTCTTTACTTCTTTGTTATTTCTTCCATTGTTAACTATATTTTTTTCTTAGTTATTTGCCATGTTTCAAAGTATGAGTTTTTATATGATTCTTGTTATTGATTTCATGATTATGAGTGAGTAGTTCTATATCTAGAATTGTGGAGATCCATGTATGCAATAAGGGATTGATAGATTAGTTTGATTATCTGGTATTTCAATTGTTTCCTTTGATTGATTCTTCATGCTAGGATTATAAGTTAGGCCTGATTTATATTTCTACTATTGCAATACTGAATCTACTTCGAGAGGAGAGATACCGTATAGGCTTTCAATTATTAGGCAAAGTGATCCTTGACTATGCGAGAGCGGCTGGGTGATCTTTGAGGGAGGTAATGTTCGAGAGAAATTACATGTGCCCTAGACAGTTGACTTACTAGGTGGTTATTATTTATCCTGGATTTCCCGAATTGTATGCATAGTGATCCATGATTCTAGTACTTTATTGATATATTTACACCTTCATATTTAATTCTGCTACCTGTTTAGCTTAGTAACACAACCATTCATCTGATTTTGTTAGTATAATATTAGACTTCAGATACAATAGTATAACTTCTTCCTGTGGATTCGATCCTAACTTCCCTGACTACTAGTTAGTGGACCTTAGGTTACTTTTGATTAGGTGATACGACTTTAGCCTGTCAGAACATGATGTTTTTCAAACATGTTCGGTGGACATGGAGTCTAGTGCATCTACAGATCAACTTATAGATCGTGCTATACCAGACTCATCAGAGGTAGACCCCCCCCCCCACAGAAACATTTGTTGTTGGGGAGGTCAATTCGCCACCAAAGAAGTGTGTAGCGACGGATGCGATTGAGGCTCTAAGCATCATAGGATCAGACACCCGCCTCTTTGCGGAGGAAGAGACT
This sequence comes from Beta vulgaris subsp. vulgaris, assembly GCF_026745355.1. NCBI lineage: Eukaryota > Viridiplantae > Streptophyta > Magnoliopsida > Caryophyllales > Amaranthaceae > Beta > Beta vulgaris. The sequence goes on along the minus strand of NC_079210.1, from coordinate 14,346,837 downwards.
TATGAATTGGTCAGCCATAATCCAGGTAATTTTGGTTTATACACTTTGTGATTTTGAATATCAACATCATGTCTTTCTTACCTGGATCGCTTTATGCCAGACCCTTCACAAATAATGACCTCGGAGGTTCTTCATGAGGTTCTTGGTAAGTGTTCTACAACAAAGATAGATCCTAGCCCGAGGACTCATGCCCTTGCCATGCTCTCTTTAAAGAATTTGATAGAGACCCTTGCTAAAGTTGATCCCCTCGCCTGGGGCGACTTGCTTAAACCCTACCAAAGCTTCGTCAGAACCGTACTTTCCAAGAAGGATCTTTTCCAAAAGGACCTCTCCTCCTCTCGAAAAGACATTCTGAGCTCTTTCAGGCATGGGGCTCACTTATGGGCCAAGACCGATCAATATGCTAAAGAACGAAAATACCTTACTGGACAACTTCGTCAACTGGCAGAAGAAAAGCAGGCCCTCCTAGCTAAAATAGCAGATCTGGAACGAAGGGAACAACAAAGCCTTCAACATCTGGAAATGTGTGAACGAGGACAGCAAAACGCCCACCAGTATGCCACACAATTACAAGAGATAGGAGAGCAGGCCGAGAAACCCCTTGATGAATACATCACCAAAATTGTGCTCGCCGCCAAAGGTCAAATCCTCGTTAGTGCTCTGGAGGATCGTGCTAATTTTATTTTAGCCAAGAAGGCATATAACCCCTGATCAGAAGAGAATTAAGAATGATGTATTCATTAAACTGTATAATGATATGACAGTATTTAGTAGAACTCTAACATTCCATGTAATGTCTTTAATCACTTGGTTATTAGTGTATAAGGAACAAGTCCTATCATTTTCTGGAATCCCCTCATAGTACATGGGTAGCATGATTTTGTTTTTAGGACTTTGTTTATGAAATTATTCATGACTTAAGCACCTTCTCTTTATTTGGTGAGAGAGAAGATATTTCATCAGGATTTTGCATAATTTCACTACATGTTGAAGAGTTACTCATACAGGAATAAGAAACTAACTTGGTGTAGTAGACAACAAACAAATTATCAGACTTCCATTTCTCAGAGAAAATCTAGATAAACATATTATCCATCTACATACAATCGAGGCAAGATAGTTTTGATTCCATGTGATTCTAGAGATGGTATTAAGGTTTACCCCCAAGAGATGCCCCCTGGACATCTACAATATTGGAAAAAACCTTGAACGCCAGATCTTTCACTGTATGAGGTTCGTCAGATGTGTCTTGTATCTCACCATCTTCAGCGGCCTCTTCAATGCATCTGATTGCGCTTGATACAACTTTCACTCTAGATGTCGGTTGACTTTCAAGCTTGAGAGCAATCCCCTCGTCATTAGGCAAGGTCTTCATAAGTATCCGGGGAAATTCTCGGTTAGTGTCAATCAAATAAGCATCAACATCAGCACAGACTACCTCATATTCATCCCATTCCAAAGTAGTACTCCTGATGCAAAGTAGAAGGAATAGCATAAGTTTGATGAAGCCATTCTCTCCCGAGAATCGCATTACAATTACCCTTCCCTTTTACTATAAAGAAAGCTGACCAAGTCTTAGAAGTACCTACTTGGATGTGCATACATGCCAACCCTTCCGTATTCTCTAACTTACCATTGAATGCAGTTATGCTAATCCTAACGCTAGATAAATCCTTCTTTCCCTTGCTCAATTTCTTAAAAACTGACCAAGGCATAATATTTATAGTAGCGTCAGTATCAATTAGCACTTTACCCAATCTAGTGCCATCTATGTTAATTGTTACATAAAGGGGCTTACTATGCGAGTTGTCCACACTAAAATCCTTGATTAAGTGTTCTACAACTAACTATTCTTGCTCCTTGGTAACACTCTTCACAGATGGCGCCAAACAAGATCCTTTATCCAACTTGTTCAACTCAGCTGAAATAGTAGAGGTTGTTGAGTTCCTTCCTTGAGTTTTGAATGATGACAAACCACATTGAACTACAATATATATGCAAGTTTCTGTTTGCATGTGCAGGTACAAGTGATACAAGTTCAATGGATGAATAGACGAGGCTCATGAAGCCAAGTCATGAAGATTGCACAAAGACCAAGAGCACAAGAGTTATAGTCCTAGGTCTTAGATGCAATGTAAGTGGTAAATGGACTGAAAAATGCACTATAAAGGTTAATCTTAAAGAGATGAGATAGTTGTGGATGATAAGGAACCTTGGTTACTTATCATACACAACTACAAGTGAACTGAGTTGACTGAAACAGTCTGGGAACAGATCCAAACCAGTCCTCTCATGTTTACTTCTTAACATCCGTATTTTTGGAAAGTTTCTTTCCGCGTAAAACTGATTTGAAAATATGAACAGATGGCTGGGTTGTTGTACAAGCAAAATATCTTAAGTATGGTAAGCATGATATATTATTGTATTGCACTGATTTTATTTGATCATAAATAAAATCAGCCGAGTATATTTTCCGTGGAATATTTCCATATTCCCAAAGGAAAATATACTCATGCAATATTCTATATCATGCAAGCCAAAGGCTTACTTAAGGGAGGTTTCTCGTACCTAAACTCTAACATTTTTGGCTGAGATTATTGGTATTCAGAATCGCAAAAACTCTCTCTCTCTCAAAAGCTTAACCTAGCATTTGTCCATTACCACATTAAGAGCTTTATTTTACTCTCATTCTAAGCAATTAGGTTGTTTATTTTTCTGAGAGAAAAAGTGTTGTTCTTGAGCATTCTGTGAGTTCAGTTTGCTAGGGAAGTTGATCAGGGATCATCTTCATTTGAACCACCATAGTTGGTGGTTGAGTCGAACTGACCAAGGCATAAGGTTTATAGTAGCGCCAATATCAATTAGCACTTTACCAAATCTAGTGCCATCTATGTTAATTGTTACATAAAGGGGCTTACTATGTGAGTTTTCCACAATAAAATTCTTGATTAAGTGTTCTACAACTAACTATTCTTGCTCCTTGATAACACTCTTCACTAATGGCGCCAAACCAGATCCTTTATCCAACTTATTCAACTCAGCTTAAATAGTAGAGGTCTTACCTGCAGCGTCGACTTGGTCAACTTCATCGGCCCATGAAGTATCCTTCTGCATGGTCCCACAGGCTTTGAACACTGGGGGAAAGTGACTGCACAACAAGCACCAGATTCACCATCACCTTGTGAACAATTTGCCAAAAAATCAAGATCTAACTTGGACACCTCCAAATCCAGACTTTTTGAACCATAGGCTACTAACTCCACATCTGACACCTGCTCAGTCATGAGCGCATCTTCTGCAAAGCTTTTTGATCAAAGACTGCCCAGCATGGAAAAATGACAAAGGAGGACAGAGAGAGAAGAAGATGACAAAGAGAGCCATGCTTGCTGCCTGGGGAGATTCTGACTCAGGCGGTGAAAGTGAGGAAGACGAAGCTCTAGTGTGTGTAACTGCATTAATTGAAAGAACAGATCAGATGCAGACCAGTTCTGGAATGAAGGGACAAATGTGTCTCATGGAAGGAAGCAGTTCGTCTGATGAAGAACAGGTAACTATCTCTGAAATGCAAGGACAAATGAGGTATTTTGATAGAGATGAGTTATTAGAATTTATTGATTCCGCAATAGAACAAAATGTTAAAGGAAATGCTGCTTATAAAGCTAACAAGAAGAAGCTTAGGGAAGTAACTCGAAGTTTAGACCTAAGTGAATGCCGTTCTACTGAACTAGAACTTATTTGTACAAAACTGAAAGAAAAAATTTCAGAGCTTGAAATAAGTTTGGATCAAAAGAGTATTGAACTTTAATTACTAAAACCTCAATCAGATTTTACAGATCAAAACTTTTATCAAAATAATGAAAGAGGTTTTAGTAAACTTAAGGAGGCTGAGGTTGATGGCATAAATTTCAACCTGCTTAAACAGAGAACCTTCACTCTTAATCATTCTGATTTGATTTTGGCTTATAATTATATGATTGATGATGTGGAGGAATTGTTTAAAGAATATGTAGAGTTGAAAGCTTCTCTTGTTAGCACAAGTGATCCTAGTGTTAATGTCGAGGAATTGTGTTTGGAATATGAGGGTAAGATTTGTGATTTACAAGCTGAAATATTCGAGTTGAAGAAGAATATCAACACTGAGACTACTCAAGGTGTTGATATTGAATCTTTACACTTAGAATATGAAGCTAAAATCTGTGATCTTCAAGCCGAAATATACCAACTCAAGAAAGGCAAAAACACTGAGATCACTACTGAACCAAATCTTGTACTGGTCTCAAAACTTAAAGATGAGCTTCATAGGGAAAAATTGGATCTTGCCATTGCTGCAGAATACAATGAAGCTCAGCTTAAGAAACTTGAGACAAAAGAACAGGATCTGAGTGACTGTCTTAGACAGATGAACATGTTGCTAGATGCTCAGAGTACCCTAAACATTCTAACCTCACAACCTGGTAACTCTAAGAGGTTTGGTATAGGGTATACTGGTTCCAGTTCCCAACAACTACCAAAGTTGGGAAGAGATGAAAATTGGATTTCTGAATTCAAGAGAGTTAAGTATGTGTTTGTAAAGGACATGCATGTATGTACCTATTGTGGTAAGAATGGACATATGATTGACACTTGCTGGACAAAGCAGAAACATGATAAAAGGAATCAATCACATGTTCAAAAGGTTCAGAGTCCAAGAAGTGACACACAAAGTTGGTCCAAAACTGGAAAACATGATAAAGTAAGAAAGACCAATGTAAAACAAATCTGGGTTAGAAAGGATAGAAACAAACCAGTTCCCAAAGGAAAGGAACCCAAGAAAATCTGGGTTCCTAAAACTAAACCTTGATTTGTTTGTGCAGGTTAGAGTGAAAGGAAAGCCATATTGGTATTTGGACAGTGGTTGTTCAAGACACATGTCCGGGGATAAAAGTCAATTTCTCTCACTCGTAGCCTATGAAGGAGGAAGTTTCACCTTTGGGGATAGTAGCAAAGGTTTGATCAAAGGTATAGGTAAGGTAGGTAAGACACTTTCTCAAGCGATTGATAATGTCTATTTTGTTGAAGGTTTGAAACATAACCTCTTGAGCATCTCTCAGCTGTGTGACAAAGGAAACCATGTTGAATTTGAAACCAATCTTTGTCACATAGTTAACACTGAAACAAAGGAACTGGTCTGTAAGGGCTTTCGACACAATAATGTTTACATAACATTCTTGAGTCAGATTCCTGAAACTAGTGCCACTTGTCTCAGTGTTGTAGAGGATGACCATTGGCTGTGGCACAAGAGACTTGGACATGTAAGTTTTTATTTGCTTAATAAATTGTGATCTCAGGACTTAGTTACAGGTTTACATAATATTAAGTTTGTTGCAGATCATATTTGTCATGAATGTGCTAAATGTAAGCATGTCAAGTCCTCTTTTCAGCCAAAGAAGGTTGTAATTAAGCACTACTAGACCATTTGAACTTGTACACATGGATTTGTGTGGACCCATGCGAGTGCAAGGTCGAAATGGTCATAGCTATGTGTTTGTTTTAGTTGATGATTACTCTCGTTTCACTTGGACAATTTTTCTAAAATTTAAAAATGAAACGTTTGAAGAATTTGAAATCTTGGTAAAACATGTCTAAAACAAGATCAATCATCAATTGGTCTCTATCCAGTCTGATCATGGTTCTGAATTTGACAATGTCAGCTTTGTAACCTACTGTAATGATCATGGTGTCACTCACAATTTTTCAGCTCCCAGAACTCCACAACAAAATGGAGTAGTTGAGAGGAAAAATCGCACTCTAGAAGAGATGGCAAGAACAATGCTTCTAAAGAGTGCTCTACCTCGAAACTTCTGGGCTGAAGCTGTGAGTACTGCGTGCTATATTTTGAATAGGGTAATGTTGAGACCTTTACTGAAGAAAACACCTTATGAACTTCTAAGGGGAAAAAAACCAAACATTACACATTTACGTGTTTTTGGTTGCAAGTGCTTTGTACACAACAACGGTAAATCAAGTTTGGACAAATTCGATCCTAGAAGTGATGAGGTGATGAGCCTAAGTTGTACCATGTCTTTAGTTTGTTAATAATGCTTTGTGTATGTAACTTAGGCTATTTTCCTTAGTGTTTACATTACTTTGAGCTTTAGGTGAAGTTTAGAGATCAAAATGTAAAACTAGTTTGAAGTGCAACATTTGGAACATTTGGCCTAAGAACTAAACAAGTGAAGGAAGAAAACAAAACTTTGGTGCATCCAATTGCAGAAGGGTCAACTTCAAATGTTCATATCTTCCAATATACAAATGATCTTGAAGTAATACAAATTGGAGGTTGTAGCTCTCTTCAAGAGCTTTCCAATGATAGGTCATAATCTCAAATCCAATGAGAAACGAGAGAGATACACCTATTTGAAGTTCAGTGCGCAGTGCAGGAGCAGAGCCAAATGTCGCCGCGCCATTAGGGTGGCGCCCCGCCATTTCCTGAAAACTTGCAAGCCAGGAGCAGGAGCAGAGCCAAATGGCGCCACGCCATTAGGGTGGCGCCCCGCCATGGTCCATTTTGGCGCCGCGCCACCTAGATGGCGGCCCGCCATCTATCAGCCACTTGCCCTTGTTTTTGCCGACTTATTTCCACTTGCACCTTGTACTTGTTGTTTTCATCTTTGCTTCTTCTTTTGCATTATTGTTATGATATTTTAGGAGGCTTAACTTCCACTTGCTCTTGTTGCTTCCCCACATACACCTAGCTTGTAGTGATGACTTAGCTCATGGTGATCATCTTTGCTTTTTCTTTCTTTGATTATGTACAATAAATGTAACACTTGCACCACTTGCATTCCCATGCTCTATAAATAAAGCATGGGATGAACATTTGGAGAGCATGCCTGAACACTTCTAGTTCTTTATCTAATAGTAATTAGTATAATTCTCTCCTCTCTTTTCTTCTCTTTTAGTTTTTCATTTGGAAAGGTGGTAATCATGCTCTTAACTTAGTTTATGTAAGAATCACCACTCCAACACTCTTTTACTTATTGTCTAATTTTGGTTAAATATTATGATCTAAAACTTACCTCAATTAGGTGTACAACTAGTTAATGAAAGTTGAAGGTCTAAAGTTGGATTATGGATACTCACACCTTGTGATACCTTAATCATTGAAGCAACCAAGTTCTCTTAATTAATATTAGTCTTCACTAATTGAACTTAGCAAAATTGACAAATTGCAACTTAGTAAAATTGACACTTTACCAAGGGGTTCACTTAGTTTAACTAAGTCTTAGTTTAATTGAAGTTGGGAAATTAGCAATGGGTTTACTCAATTAAGCTTGTTAATTGTTTAAACTTTGTAAACTTTATTTGAGTGTTGTCGTTTAAAGCTTGTTTAAATGATTTCATTACTATTATAGCTCCGAGTTTAATGCTTCTATTGAATTGAGACTTTTCGCTTGGAAAAGATTTGTTTGATAGTTAGAATTAGGGTATTGCGCTTTGCTTAACTTGATTATTTGAGGATTCTTCACTTGTATGGAAGTGAATAATAGGTTGAATAAAGATTACAAAATAATTGAGTGAAAGCTGAAGTAATTCAATATGTAAACCTGTTTTGAGCATAATTTCCACCGGACCTGTTTTATTTTCCTTATTTATTTTCTGTTTTAGCTTAGTTTCACCACAAACTCCCCCCATCTTTGTTCTTTACGTTCAATAAAATGAAAGTATTTACTCATCTTAAACGGATGAAATGAGCGATGACATCAACCTTGTTCCCCGTGTTCGACAATCCCCACTGATACTACAACGAGGGTTTTTATTTGTCTTAGAGACCGCAAAACCTCTTCGTCAAATTGGCGCCGTTGCCGGGGAACAACGGTTGATTAGCTTGTTTCATCAATTTCTTTGAGGTAATACTTTTATTTCAGTCCAAAAAAAACTCTCAAGGTTTGTGGGTTTACTTCAAAGGTAACCCTCATGAGAGCACACTCGTCCTCTAAGCAATTGAGGGGTTTAAATGCCTTGTTGCATATGCTAAATGTAAACCGTGATTCCCACGACAGTGAGTTAGTTTGTTTTCTTGTTTAGCTTAGCTGTTGAAAATATTTCCATCTTAACTTTTATTCGTTTACTCGAGGACGAGTAAACACTAAGTGTGGGGGTATTTGATGAGCCTAAGTTGTACCATATTTTTAGTTTGTTAATAATGCTTTGTGTATGTAACTTAGCCTATTTTCCTTAGTGTTTACATGACTTTGAGCTTTAGGTGAAGTTTAGAGTTCAAAATGTAAAACTAGTTTAAATTGCATCATTTGGAAGAAAACAAAACTTTGGTGCATCCAATTGCAGAAGGGTCAATTTAAAATGTTCATATCTTCCAATATACAAATGATCGTGAAGTGATACAAATTGGAGGTTGTACTTCTCTTCAAGAGCTTTTCAATGGTAGATCATAATCCCAAATCCGATGAGAAACGAGAGAGATACGGTTGTTTGAAGTTCAGTGCGCAGTGCAGGAGTAGAGCAAAATGGCGCCGCGCCATTAGGGTGGCGCCCCGCCATTTCCTGAAAACTAGGAGCAGGAGAAGAGCCAAATGGCGCCACGCCATTGAGGTGGGGCCCTGCCATGGTCCAGTTTGGCGCCGCGCCACCTATATGGCGGCCTGCCATCTGTCAGCCACTTGCCCTTGTGTTTGCCGACTTGTTTCCACTTGCACCTTGTACTTGTTGTTTTCATCTTTGCTTCTTCTTTTGCATTACTGTTAAGATATTTTTGGAGGCTCAACTTCCACTTGCTCTTGTTCCTTCCCCACATACACCTAGCTTGTAGTGATGACTTAGCTCATGGTAATCATCTTTGCTTTTTCATTCTTTGTTTATGTACAATAAATGTAACACTTGTACCACTTGCATTATTATGCTCTATAAATAAAGCATGGGATGAACATTTGGAGAGCATGCTTGAACTCTTCTAGTTCTTCATTTAATAGTAATTAGTATAATTTTCTCCTCTCTTTTCTTCTCTTTAAGTTCTTCATTTGGAAAGGTGGTAATCATGCTCTTAACATAGTTTATGTAAGAATCACTACTCCAACAGTCTTTTACTTATTGTCTAATTTTGGTTAAATATTATGATCTAAAACTTACCTCAATTAGGTGTACAACTAGTTAATGAAAGTTGAAGGTCTAAAGTTGGATTATGGATACTCACACCTTGTGATACCTTAATCATTGAAGCAACCAAGTTCTCTTAATTAATATTAGTCTTCACTAATTGAACTTAGCAAAATTGACAAATTGCAACTTAGTAAAATTGACACTTTACCAAGGGGTTCACTTAGTTTAACTAAGTCTTAGTTTAATTGAAGTTGGGAAATTAGCAATGGGTTTACTCAATTAAGCTTGTTAATTGTTTAAACTTTTGTAAACTTTATTTGAGTGTTTTCGTTTAAAGCTTGTTTAAATGATTTCATTACTATTATAGCTCCGAGTTTAATGCTTCTATTGAATTGAGACTTTTCGCTTGGAAAAGATTTGTTTGATAGTTAGAATTAGGGTATTGCGCTTTGCTTAACTTGATTATTTGAGGATTCTTCACTTGTATGGAAGTGAATAATAGGTTGAATAAAGATTACAAAATAATTGAGTGAAAGCTGAAGTAATTCAATATGTAAAACTGTTTTGAGCATAATTTCCACCGGACCTGTTTTATTTTCCTTATTTATTTTCTGTTTTAGCTTAGTTTCACCACAAACTCCCCCCATCTTTGTTCTTTACGTTCAATAAAATGAAAGTATCAACTCATCTTCAACGGATGAAATGAGCGATGACATCAACCTTGTTCCCCGTGTTCGACAACCCCCACTGATACTGCAACGGGGGTTTTTATTTGTCTTAGAGACCGCAAAAACCTCATCGTCAAATTGATGGCGGGGCGCCACCTATTTGATGAGCCTAAGTTGTACCATGTTCTTAGTTTCTTAATAATGCTTTGTGTATGTAACTTAGGCTATTTTCCTTAGTGTTTACATTACTTTGAGCTTTAGGTGAAGTTTAGAGTTCAAAATATAAAACTAGTTTAAATTGCAACATTTGGAACATTTGGCCTAAGAACAAAAACAAGTGAAGGAAGAAAACAAAACTTTGGTGCATCCAATTGCAGAAGGGTCAAATTCAAATGTTCATATCTTCCAATATACAAATGATCTTGAAGTGATACAAATTGGAGGTTGTACCTCTCTTCAAGAGATTTCCAATGATATGTCATAATCCCAAATCCGATGAGAAACGAGAGAGATACGGCTGTTTGAAGTTTAGTGCGCAGTGTAGGAGCAGAGCCAAATGGCGCCGCGCCATTAGGGTAGCGCCCCGCCATTTCCTGAAAACTTGCAAGGCAGGAGCAGGAGCAGAGCCAAATGGTGCCACGCCATTGGGGTGGCGCCACGCCATGGTCCAGTTTGGCGCCGCGCCACCTAGATGGCGGCCCGCCATCTATCAGCCACTTGCCCTTGTTTTTGCCAACTTGTTTCCACTTGCACCTTGTACTTGTTGTTTTCATCTTTGCTTCTTCTTTTGCATTATTGTTAAGATATTTTAGGAGGCTCAACTTCCACTTGCTCTTGTTCCTTCCCCACATACACCTAGCTTGTAGTGATGACTTAGCTAATGATCATCTTTGCTTTTTCTTTCTTTGTTTATGTACAATAAATGTAACACTTGTACCACTTGCATTCCCATGCTCTATAAATAAAGCATGGGATGAACATTTAGAGAGCATGCTTGAACTCTTCTAGTTCTTTATCTAATAATAATTAGTATAATTTTCTCCTCTCTTTTCTTCTCTTTTAATTTTTCATTTGGAAAGGTGGTAATCATGCTCTTAACTTAGTTTATGTAAGAATCACTACTCCAACACTCTTTTACTTATTGTCTTGTTTTCGTTAAATATTATGATCTAAAACTTACCTTAATTAGGTGTACAACTAGTTAATGAAAGTTGAAGGTCTAAAGCTGGATTATGGAAACTCACACCTTGTGATACCTTAATCATTGAAGCAACCAAGTTCTCTTAATTAATATTAGTTTTCACTAATTGAACTTACCAAAATTGACAAATTGCAACTTAGTAAAATTGACACTTTACCAAGGGGTTCATTTAGTTTAACTAAGTTTTAGTTTAATTAAAGTTGGGAATTTACAATGGGTTTACTCAATTAAGCTTGTTAATTGTTTAAACTTTGTAAACTTTATTTGAGTGGTATCGTTTAAAGCTTGTTTAAATGATTTCATTACTATTATAGCTCCGAGTTTAATGCTTCTATTGAATTGAGACTTTTTGCTTGGAAAAGATTTGTTTGATAGTTAGAATTAGGGTATTGCGCTTTGCTTAACTTGATTATTTGAGGAGTCTTCACTTGTATGGAAGTGAATAATAAGTTGAATGAAGATTACAAAATAATTGAGTGAAAGCTGAAGTAATTCAATATGTAAACCTGTTTTGAGCATAATTTCCATCGGACCTGTTTTATTTACTTTATTTATTTTCTGATTTAGCTTAGTTTCACCACAAACACCCCCCATCTTTGTCTTTTACGTTCAATAAAATGAAAGTATTAACTCATCTTAAACGGATGAAATGAGCGATGACATCAACCTTGTTCCCCGTGTTCGACAACCCCCACTGATACTGCAACGGGGGTTTTTATTTGTCTTAGAGACCGCAAAAACCTCTTCGTCAAATTGATTGCGAGGCGCCACCTATTTGATGAGCCTAAGTTGTACCATGATTTTAGTTTGTTAATAATGCTTTGTGTATGTATCTTAGGCTATTTTCGTTAGTGTTTACATTACTTTGAGCTTTAGGTGAAGTTTAGAGTTCAAAATGTAAAACTAGTTTAAATTGCAACATTTGGAACATTTGGCCTAAGAACAAAAACAAGTGAAGGAAGAAAACAAAACTTTGGTGCATCCAATTGCAGAAGGGTCAACTTAAAATGTTCATATCTTCTAATATATAAATGTTCTTGAAGTGATACAAATTGGAGATTGTAGATCTCTTCAAGAGCTTTCCAATGATAGGTCATAATCCCAAATCCGATGAGAAACAAGAGAGATACCGCTGTTTGAAGTTCAGTGCGCAGTGCAGGAGCAGAGCCAAATGGCGCCACGCCATTATGGTGGCGCCCCACCATTTCCTGAAAACTTGCAAGCCAGGAGTAGGAGCAGAGCCAAATGGCGCCACATCATTGGGGTGGCGCATCGCCATGGTCCAGTTTGGCGCCGAGCCACCTAGATGGCGGCCCGCCATCTATCAGCCACTTGCCCTTGTTTTTTGCCAACTTGTTTCCACTTGCACCTTGTAATTGTTGTTTTCATCTTTGCTTCTTCTTTTACATTATTGTTAAGATATTTTAGGAGGCTCAACTTCCACTTGCTCTTGTTCCTTCCTCACATACACCTAGCTTGTAGTGATGACTTAGCTCATGGTGATCATCTTTGCTTTTTCTTTCTTTGTTTATGTACAATAAATGTAACACTTGCACAACTTGCATTCCCATCCTCTATAAATAAAGCATGGGATGAACATTTGGAGAGCATGCTTGAACTCTTCTAGTTCTTCATCTAATAGTAATTAGTATAATTTTCTCCTCTCTTTTCTTCTCTTTTAGCTCTTCATTTGGAAAGGTGGTAATCATGCTCTTAACTTAGTTTATGTAAGAATTGCTACTCCAACACTGTTTTACTTATTGTCTAATTTTGGTTAAATATTATGATCTAAAACTTACCTTAATTAGGTGTACAACTAGTTAATGAAAGTTGAAGGTCTAAAGCTGGATTATGGAAACTCACACCTTGTGATACCTTAATCATTGAAGCAACCAAGTTCTCTTAATTAATATTAGTCTTCACTAATTGACCTTAGCAAAATTGACAAATTGCAACTTAGTAAAATTGACACTTTACCAAGGGTTCATTTAGTTTAACTAAGTCTTAGACTAATTGAAGTTTGGAAATTAGCAATGGGTGTACTCAATTAAGCTTGTTAATTGTTTAAACTTTGTAAACTTTATTTGAGTGTTTTCGTTTAAAGCTTGTTTAAATGATTTCATTACTATTATAGCTCCGAGTTTAATGCTTCTATTGAATTGAGACTTTTCGATTGGAAAAGATTTGTTTGATAGTTAAAATTATGGTATTGCGCTTTGCTTAACTTGATTATTTGAGGAGTCTTCACTTGTATGGAAGTGAATAATAGGTTGAATAAAGATTACAAAATAATTGAGTGAAAGTTGAAGTAATTCAATATGTAAACCTGTTTTGAGCATAATTTCCACCGGACCTGTTTCATTTTCCTTATTTATTTTCTGTTTTAGCTTAGTTTCACCACAAACTCCCCCCATCTTTGTTCTTTACGTTCAATAAAATGAAAGTATTAACTCATCTTAAACGGATGAAATGAGTGATGCAATCAACATTGTTCCCCGTGTTCGACGACCCCCACTGATACTGCAACGGGGGTTTTCATTTGTCTTATTGACCGCAAAAACCACTTCGTCAAATTGATGGCGGGGCGCCACCTATTTGATGAGCCTAAGTTGTACCATGGGCGCCACACAACCGTATATACGGTCATCACTACCGTATATACGGTCCCATGGACCGTATATACGGTTGTGGCTGACGTGGCTTGCCACGTCAGCGATCCGTTCTTAATCTTTCTTTTGCCTATCTTTTCGTTCGGGTATTTTTTATCCGTCCTTTTTAAATCTAATCTACAATCTGGAAATATCCTTTATCCAATTTATCCATTTATCCATTTGTAGCTTGCTTGGAGATCAAGTTTTAATCTTGTAGAATATTCCGGATCGTTCTTGTATTTTCTGGAAACTCGAATTTATTTGTGTTCGAAAATCATTTTATAAAACTTGTAAAAATCATAGAAAATCAAAGAAAAATCAAAAAAATAAATTAAAAATACTGGCGGACTCAGAAAAATGAGAAAAATCATAGACCATCTCTATTGGTGGCCTCAGGCGGATGGTTTTACACTGTTAGGTCTGGGTATTGGTTGGGGAGGATGGGTGTAAGGAATTTATGGGATAACAATGCGTCCGAGTTGGAGTGAAGGTGTTGGAAGTGGGTATGGCAAGTGAATGTCCCTCCCAAATTACAACACTTTATTTGGAGAGCATGTCATGGCATGTTGGGCTGCAATGGAGCGACTATACTCACGTTATATCTAAACATCGAAGGGTTGTAAGGTTTGTGGAGGGGATTCAGAGACTGTGGTGCATTCTTTGTTTTATTGCAAGAATGCTCGAGTTATCTGGGCTAACAGTCGCTTTGCCATGCTAGTTGAGGGCTTGACACAAATGTCTTGTGCGGAGATTATGTTGGGGATGGTTGAGCAATTGACGCCTCATGAGTTTATGGTGTTTGCGGCTTTGGCGTGGGCAGCGTGGTGTTGTAGGAATAAAGCCATGTTTGAAGATGGGGAGCCGCGTGTTTATAGTACTGCTCAAGGTTTCATTGACTATGTTTTGGGATGGGCAGATTATAACTCAAAGGTTTCTGCAGGGGGGTTTCGACCACCTCAAGTTCTGAGTTCAAATGCGTGGAGTTGTCCACCTTTGGGGTGGATTAAAGTGAATGTCGATGCTCATGTGGGGTGTAATGGGGTGATAAGTGTGTTGGGGTAATAATTAGAGACCATAATGGTACTATGTTGGTGGGTGCTGTGCGCAAGTTCAAAGGGAGTTGGGGTGTGAATGAGGCCGAAGCTTATGCGACACGATATGGGGTTTGGCTAACTGCTTGTTTTGGTTATAGGAATGTTATACTCGAAAGTGACTCAATGTTCGTGGCTCAAAGTGTCTCTCAAAGGAAGCAAGGGCAAGCTCCAATACATATTTTGTTTGAGGATATTCTTAGATTAAGTAGTGTTTTTTCTAATTTTAGTTCTTGTCATGTTAAAAGAGGAGGAAATTGTTTGGCTCATTTTATTGCTAGAGAGCCTGTTGAGGTACGATGTGAGCGTGTGTGGATTGATCCGTTTCCTGAACGCTTTTGTACTCTTGCTCATTATATTACAATTTAATATAATTTCCATCTTTCTTTCCAAAAAAAAAACAAAAAATATATATATCTTATCCAGAGAATTTAAAAATAATGAAAAATTATCATGAACGACTAAAAATTTAAAACAACTAAAAACGTCAATTCTAAAACCCAAAACAACAATAACATAAAAAACTTATCTAAATAATAATAAACAATATAATAAAAAAGAAATATCTTATCTAGACCAAAACAACAGTTAAAAAATATTTTATCTAAATAAATAACCATATAACGATATGTATACTCCATATATAAATTACAATTGTTTCCATACATTAAAATTATAAATTTCAACTGTTTCCATTCATCAAAATTATAAACTACAACTGTTTCCATTCATCAAAATTGAATTCATTAATTTAGTTTTAATTCTTTCCATTCAATAGTTTATGGATTATGGATTTGTGCATATTTTTATTACATTTTTAATTGTCTTAAAATGATATGCACGCATACGCGTGCATTTCTTACCTAGTACTAATAAAGAGCAAAACATGGCTTATGTTATCAATGCTTAATTGTCGGTCTCTCATTGAAAATTTTCCCTCCAAAAGCATTGATGACATCATACAAAATTAATTTTAAAAAAAGAACGACAACAATATGTCAACTCACTCTATCTTAAATTAAATTTTGAAAAAACAACAACTATCTAACTATTTATCTATGTTATATTATAAAGAAAACACTGAAATTTGGTCGATAAATCTTGTGCGGACCTTCAAGGAAAAAAAACTATAAAAAACTATTTTCTTAAAAACAAACAGGAAAAAAATATATCTTATCTAACTAACTATCAAAAAATCTTATTAGAACACTTAACTTAAAAAAATATCTTATCTAAATAACTACAGATATAATGTTATGAATTATATATATATATATATAATATAATATATATTATATATATATTATATATATATATATATATATATATAGGAAAAGAATCATGTGAAAACCAATTGATTTGGTGAAAACTAAAAACCTTAAATCTCAACCATTCATCTTTAGAAATTAAATCACATCCATTGAACTAATTTGCCATAATAACCAAACACTTCAACACCACGTCAGCATGCCACGTCTGCGCCACGTCAGCACCACCATGCCACGTAAACCGCCACGTCAGCGCCACATCAGTGCAGTAAGGCCACGTCAGGATGACACGTCAGCGCTGATGTGACGTGGCCTGACTGCGCTGACGTCAGCATGCCACGTCAGCGCTGACGTGACGTGGCGCTGATGTGGCCTGACTGCGCTGATGATGGCGCTGACGTCAGCGCAGTCAGGCCACATCAGCATGCCACGTCAGCCGCCACGTCACATCAGCGTTGACGTGGCATGCTGACCAAACGCCACGTCAGTATGCCACGTCACGTCAGCGCTGATGTGGCATGCTGTCGTGGCGTTTGGTGAAGATGATGTGGCTGACGTGGCATGCTTACGTGGAAATGTCCTAAAAAATCGTAAAAATGTCCTAAATTGTATGCACAAATGTCCTAAATCCGAAAAATGTCCTAAATTGTATATGTAAAATGTCCTAG
Source organism: Beta vulgaris subsp. vulgaris (assembly GCF_026745355.1). Taxonomy (NCBI): domain Eukaryota; kingdom Viridiplantae; phylum Streptophyta; class Magnoliopsida; order Caryophyllales; family Amaranthaceae; genus Beta; species Beta vulgaris. The sequence goes on along the minus strand of NC_079210.1, from coordinate 14,330,194 downwards.
TTTTTAGTTTTCACCAAAAGTAAGGTTTTTAATGGATCCTAACTCTATATATATATATATATATATATACTCACTCCGTTTTTTTAGATGTTTCATATGGAAATTGATGTGTCAAGGAAAATCCTTGGCCACGTGTCACTCCTAGACTGGATCAAAGCGGTCTACATGGCAAACGCCACAATGATAATTAATCCGAACTGAAACGGGACGGATAACGGACATCTCTACACCGAAACGGTAGTAAGGGATGATCAACGGTGTAGATGGGTGACAAGCGTCAAACATCTAGCGATTGCAAGGGTTCTTGAGGGATTTCATATAAATACCCCAAGGAACCTCATTTATTACATACGCTAGAAAAAACCCAACCACCAACCACTTCATTGAGTACTGTAGACCTAGGTTCGGGTCCCTCTCGGGGCCCGGGTCCACGGAGATGTGTGTTCGTGGGCTTGAGCCACGGATCCCGCACGTGAGTGTGTTGGGGGAGTGTTGTCGAGTGGGGAATCGCCACCGTGCCTATACAGGTTAATCACGGACGCCCGAAACATTGGTGCCAAATCAATGGCCCCACTGTATGATCCATTAACCAAGTCGTGGGTTCGGGGACATGGTACGGAAAGAATCTTTGATCCAATCCACCCGCATGTAGCAGCCTCTACTCGGTCTCATTGTAATTCCATTCAATAATAATCATTGGATGCAAGCAACTTAGCAACATTATCCTTAGGTAGCGCTCTAACCTTAAATTACTAGAAAAGTGTGAGTTTCTATTATGCATGAATTTCTACCTAACCTAATTGTTGTGACCACTTCAAATTAATCAAATCAATAAGGTGCTTAAAATCCGTTCGTCCATGATTAATCTGAATTTAATGCGATCAAACAATTTCCGATCTTGTTTAAGCAATCAATAAGACGTCTCATGCATAAACAATAATGATATGTATGCAATGGTGATTATTATGCGACAATAGAAACAAAGGTTAGTATTTCAAAACTCAAATACATAAATTGAACTTACCTTGCGCCGCTATCAATGCAAAAGAAAACAAAGGTTAGTATTCCAAAACTTTGCTTCCAATCGAATTGCTAATCATAATAAAATCGATCGTTAGCATTGACAATCACAATTAAATCGATTATGAAAAACGATGTAAAACGAATATGTCTACATGATTGAAATTCAAAATAAAATAAAAGTATTAGAAATTAAAAGAAAGAGAGAGAGAGAGAGAGAGAGTTTGATTGAATAGCCTCAGAATGGTGTACCAAGATTCGCAAAGAAGCGATTCCGAAAGTTGCGACGAATTCGAGGACCTTGAATGTTGCGAGCGATTTTGTTTGAGAATTTGTATCTGTATTTTCTAGATCTATCCTATGGTCCGAGAATATCCTAGATCTGGATTCAAGTTTCCTTGGAGATCAAGACTACCCTTCTAGAATATTCCGGATCATTCCCGAATTTTCTGGATTTCTCTTAGATTTTCGGAATTTATTTGTTTTGAAAATTATTTTGCAAACTTGTAAAAATCATAGAAAATCATAGAAAAATCAGAATAATAATCTAAAAATACTGGTGGACTCAGAAAAATGAGAAGAATAAGATGACCTACGTATAATATTATAAAAAATCCTAAAAATAAAGAAAAAAAAGCCTAAAATAGAAAATAATTAAAATAAATACTTTCAGCCTATTATTATGCTCTCGGCGTATGATTTCAAACTCAACTTTTACTCAACTTGTGCAAATGGATGTGGTTTGATGGATGTGGTTTATGGATTTTGTTGCAACTTTCAAAATCAACCTCTATTTCGAAATATCGTACTTTTCCTCATCGGCTATTCAATTTGGGGAGACATTTTTAGGTGTCTACAAGTACACTCAACAACTTGAAAGCTCGTGGTCACTTTTTACCATTTGCTTAGCACTTTGACATTCCCTTTGAATCCGTACTTACTTAAGCATCGGAGGGGAGAAAATCCGAAAAGGATTATTCTCCTTTGTGCAGGTGCCAGGCCATTAGAAGTGCTAGGAGGCAGAAGTGCCACGTGAGAACTAGTGCTAGGATACCCCTGACTTGGCGTGGAAGGAAGCAAGTGCTAAGGTTCGTACGTTTGTCAAATAGAAGGTCAGCTTTCCTGAAGTAGCATTGAAGGGAAGCCTCCACCCCTCTCTCAACCCTGCAGCTCAGAGGATATCTTGTAGCCAGCCAGGACACATTTTCCTTGCTACAACATTTGGCGCCGTCTGTGGGGAGGCAACCAGAAATGGCTTCTGGAAATGACCAAACCCGACGAAGGACGAACACTCCTCCCTCGTCCGAGAAAGAAAGCAATCCGAATGGCGAGACTAACGCCGCCAACTCCACATTCCAGGTAACTGTGGAAAATGACCATGACCATGATGAGGGTGTTGACTTGTCAATTCAGGATTTGGACACTCGCTACGTTACCCACAAAGTCCTCAAGAAGGAAATTAACAAAGGGGTAGATGAAATCTAGGACCGTTTTGCTGCCCATGAAGACTTGAAAGCAAAACTTGACGCTCTCCAAAGGGAGAATGCTCGCTTGAAGGCCTTGCATGCTGGCAAGTCCAAGGTGACTGGTAGTGAAGCGCCTACCAAGTCCCAAGCTGAGGAGTACCACACCCCTGTGGCTCCCAAGCTCAAAACTCTCAAGATCAGTAATCCCACACCGCAAGGCAAGCAAGCGGCAGCTGAGATAGTTCCTTTGGAACGAGAAAAAGGCCAAGTTAGGAGGTACCGTAGCACTCCTAAGCCTGCCAACACCACAAAGATTGGCAAGGGGCCATACAAGTATGATGAAGTTATAGTAGAGGATGATGTCTCTTCGCAAGAAGAGCCTAAGGATGTTCGAGGTCTCATCGAGCAAAGGAAGCAAGACCGTGACGCTTCCTCGATGGATGCTCGAAAAATCATAAATATCAAGAAAGAACGAAACCCGGATGCGAGGTTGATCCTGGACAAAAAGAAAGCTGAGATGCTTAAGCAAGCCACTCATGATGAAGTAGACTACTCTCTTAGTGGATCTACACCTATGCGCACGGACCCATCTCACCACTCTGTTAGAGTGCATGACCCTGCCCATAGCACATTGGGCCAAGCTGCTGGACGCCCTCGCTATCACGAGCTTGAGGTCCGTTCTCACCAACGTCGGGGGTACCATCAAAGCGATGGCTACCTGGACCAAAGGCATGGGCACATCTCTCATAGGGTGGAAAGGGGGATGCAAGCGCTCTCCCTAACCGACAGAAACCCATTTTCTGCCTCTATCTTGATGGCGAGGCAATCTCAAAAAATCAAGTTTCCATCAGTGGATGCTTACGATGGCACGACTGACCCAGATGATCATCTGGCCATGTACAAGCATCTCATGCTGACCACACAAGCTGATGACGCTACCTGGTGTAAGTACTTCCCTGCTACCCTAAAAGGCTTAGCACAAAGGTGGTTCAGTCAACTTCCAGCCGGCTGTGTCCACAATTTCAATGAGCTAGCAGTACTTTTTACTCATCATTTCATGGCACACCGCCAAGAAAAGAAGAGTAGCTTGCACCTGGGGAGGATCCAACAGCGTCCCAACGAAAGTCTGCGAAGCTATGTCAAGCGCTTCAACAACGAGACTCTTCAAATCCCGGATTTTCCAGATCGAGTGATCTTCGATAATTTCTTCAGAGGGCTAGATGAAGAAAGTCCCTTCAACTTTCAAATGGTCAGGCAACGGGTGGCAACTCTAAATGAGTTAATGAACGAAGCGGAGAGATGGATACATGCTAAGGAAGTTTATGCCATTAGAAGGCCAAAAGACAAGGGAACCTCATCGTCCAAGGCACCAACTAGTCAAACTCATCGAAGCGGTGGGAATGACAAGAAGAGGTCTAGCACTTGGACCATAGAAGAAGCATAAACATCCGAAAAGGGGAAGAATAGGAAGAAGAGGAAGTTTGCCTACACCCCCACGGTAGAGTACACAAAAGACCTTTTCCAGGTCTACAAAGAGGTTAGCAAATCTGTTACCATTGATGATCCTCCTCCAATAAAGACAGACATGGACAAGAGAGACAAGTCCAAATATTGCAAGTACCACAAGGAGGTGGGACATGTCACTGATGATTGCTACACCTTGCAACGGACTTTGGATCGCCTAGCACATCAAGGCAAGGTAAAGAAGCATTTAATCAAGAGATTTCTTAAGAAGACGTCCTCAAACGAGGATGTCCCAAATGAAGAACATTCTGACTCTGGAATAGTCCACATCATTTCCGGAGGCTTCGCAGCAGGAGGTCCAACTGCTAAGGGCCAACGGGATTATGTAAGAACTCCCCAGCAAGTCATGATCTTAGACAAGGGAGAAGAAGACAAGTTCCCTAACGTATTAATCGGCGAGAAGGATCGTGGAGAGGTAAGCACCCCCCCCCCCCATGATGATCCTCTCGTGGTCGAAATGAAGGTGGCTGATAAGCGTGTTCGTCGCATTCTGATTGACACGGGGAGCTCTTCTGACATCATAAGCTTTGAATGCCTTCAAAAGCTAAAGTACAACGACGATGACTTGGTGCCATGCCACAACCCTATCATTGGGTTTGGTGGTGGAATCATTCAACCGGTTGGCGTGGTCACACTCACTCTGCGTCTAGGCCGGGAGAACATTTGTAGGCACATGCGAGTGAGATTCCTAGTGGTCAAAAACATGACAGCATACAACGTTATCATCGGCCGTCCAACACTCAATGCCTCCAAGTCAGTGGTGGTAACTCATTTGATGCTAATGAAATTTATAAGCGACAACGGCAAGGTTGGCACTATCTATGGTGATCAGCAAGTCGCTAGAGAATGTTATCTAACCACCATCCAGCCACTTGCTGGGGGCAAGGATAATGATGTGCCTGAGACTTCGAATCAAGGGGCCAGCAAGCAAAGAAAATCAGGAGAGGTGTTATTGGTCCATGGCACCCACCAGGAGATGATGGCAATACATGGCTTGTTTGCCTCCATCTCTCGCCCAGAGCCAGGGGGTCAGCAAGAGGACTTTGCCATAAATTTGACTTCACCGGAAAGAACGGTTAAAGTGGGTGATGCTATGAGCGACAAGCTGGGGCAAGAGGTTAAGGATCTGTTAAGGGAGTACAAGGATGTCTTCGCCTTCTCAGCGGTAGAAATGACATGGCTCGATCCAAAAATCGCCCAACACAATCTAAATGTTGACCCCACAATCAAACCAGTGAAGCAAAAGAAGAGAAACTTGGGACCAGTGCGAAGCAAGGCAGCTGACGAGGAAGTTAAAAAATTGCTAGATGCTGGGTTCATTCGTCCATGCCAACATCCAGAATGGGTAGCTAATGTGGTGTTAGTGCCCAAGCCTAATGGGGCATGGAGGATGTGTGTGGACTATACAGACTTGAACAAGGCTTGCCCCATAGATAGTTTTCCACTTTCCAAAATTGACAAGTTAGTAGATTCCACTGCAGGGTATGAAGCTATGAGCTTCGTTGACGCATATTCGGGTTTCCACCAAATCCCTCTCAAAGAGGAAGACCAGGACAAGACAGCCTTCGCCACTGACAATGGGTTATATTGTTACAAGGTAATGCCTTTTGGCTTACGGAATGCCCCTGTGACCTTCTAAAGATTTTTAAACACCATCTTTGCTAAGCAGCTTGGAAGGAACGTGGAAGCTTACATTGATGACATGATCATCAAGAGTAAAAATAAGGAGGACCATGTCAAGGATCTAAAGGAGACCTTCGACATGCTACGTCATTTTGGGATGAAGCTGAATCCAAAGAAGTGTGTGTTTGGAGTTACGTCTGGCAAGTTTCTGGGATTCTTGGTTGATGAACGGTGAATTGAAGCAAACCCCGACAAGGTAAAGGCAGTCCTTGACATGCAATAATCCCCTCGCAATGTCAAGGAAGTTCAAAGATTGACGGGTTGCCTATCAGCTCTTGGTCGTTTCCTCTCCAAATCAGGTGACAAGTGCCAGTATTTCTTCAAAGCCATCAAGAAGAGTGCCAAGTTTGAATGGAGTGAGGAAGCTGAAGCTGCCTTCATCAAGCTAAAAGAGCATTTGCATTCTCTTCCAAGACTGGTAAGCCCCATGGAAGGTGAAACATAATATATGTATCTTTCGGTTTCTGACCACGCCTTGTCGGCGGTATTGGTAGCCGAAAGAGAAGGAGCCCAACTCCCCGTTTACTTCGTAAGTCACGTGCTACAAGGAGCGGAGATGTGCTATGCGACTTTTGAAAAGTTTGGCTTAGCACTAATGATGGCTAGCAAGAAACTTCGCCCTTACTTCGCAGCTCACAAGATTGTCATCTACACCGACCAACCAATCAAGCAGCCTTTAACCAAGCTGGAATCATCGGGTAGAATGTTGAAATGGGTCATAGCGCTAAATGGTTTCAATCTTGAGTTTGAACCAAGGAAAGCGATTAAGGGGCAAGCTCTCGCCGACTTCATTGTGGAAATGACTAGATCTCCCCCGGTTGAAACGTCAAGCGACGTTTGGACATTATTTGTAGATGGCTTGTCCACTCAAAACGGCTGTGGGGCAGGGATCTTGTTCAAATCCCTAGAGGAAGATATCTTTGAATATGCTATGCGATTCAAATTCCAAACTTGCAACAATGAAGCTGAATATGAAGCCTTAGTAGCCGGGATCAGAATGTGCAAGGCTGCTGGGGCAATAAAGATAGATGCTATGTCAGACTCTCAGCTCGTGGTAAGTTAAGTGAATGGGGAGTACGAAGCCAGAGATGACAACATGATCAAGTATTTGGAGATGGTGAAGAAAGAAGTTGAGGGGCTAGAACGTTTTCACCTAGTGCAAGTGCCTAGGTCAGAAAAAAAACCAGGCGGATGCCCTCTCCAAGTTAGCCAGCTCTGCTACGGGTGACTCGCCAAGGTCCGTCTTCTGGGAGGTTAAGAATCAAAGAAGCATTGACGAGCTAGACGATGTTCATTACATAAATAGAGGAAGTACATGGATGGACGAAATCATAGAGTTCAAGCAAACCGGAATCCTCCCACTTGATCCCAAAAAGGCTAAGTATGTGAAACGGCGGGATACATGGTTTGTATATTGGAATGGCCAGCTCTACAAGAAGTCTTTCTCTCATCCCTTACTCAAATGCATTACTCCAAAGAAGGGGGCAGAGGTGTTGGATGACATTCACCAAGGTCAGTGCGGATCGCACATTGGGGCAAGGTCTTTGGCTGAAAAGACACTCAGAACGGGGTACTATTGGCCAACACTAAGAGAGGATGCCGCTAATTTAGTCAAGCATGCCAACATTCACCAGAAGCCGGCAAACCAGCTATCACCAGTACTATCACCCCTGCCATTTGCTAAGTGGGGTGTGGATATTCTTGGACCATTTCCTCAAGCTTCGGGGCAAAAAAAGTTCTTGATCGTAGCAGTGGATTACTTCACCAAATGGGTGGAAGCCGAGCCAATGAGAAATATCAAGGTGCCAGACGTCCAAGGGTTCTTGACAAGGAATATCATCACTCGCTACGGGGTGCCTCAGTTCATCGTCTTCGACAATGGTCCCCAATTCGACACCAACATTCTCACAAATTGGTTGTCGGACCAGGGCATCATAGCACATTTTGCCTCCGTAGCACATCCTCAAGCAAATGGACAAGTTGAATCCTTCAACAAAATCATCAGTAATGGGTTGAAGAAGAAGTTGGATCATGCCAAGGGATTATGGGTAGACGAGCTATACAATGTCCTATGGTCGATTCGGACGACAGTCAAGAACTCAACTAGTGAAACGCCATTCACTCTTTTTTATGGGGCTAATGTCGTGCTTCCAATTGAGATGTATGAGCCAACATTGAGGGTCATGCTATACTCAGAAGAAGGAAATTGGGAGGCCATGAAGCACAACCTTGATCTTATACCGGAAATTCGGGGCAACGCTCTTCTCCGCCAACAAGTTTACAAGCTAAGGATGTCCAGGGATCACAACAAAAGAGTCAACCATAGGCCTCTCCAATTGGGAGACCTAGTGTTAAGAAAAATGGAATCCATCGGAAGGGCAAAGGAGAATGGTAAATTGACGCCGAATTGGGAGGGCCCCTACAAAATCTGTGAGGTGCTAAGAGACGACACATTCAAGTTGGAAGATAGAAACGGACAACGTCTGACTCATCCATGGAACACAGACAATCTCAGAAAATATTATGTTTAAGCAAACATTTTTTAAACTGAGTCGACCTGAAGGCGCTCATACTATGTCGAGTAGCCAAGCGTGCACTCGCAATGTCAAGTTTGAGTCGACCCGAAGGCGCTCAGACTTGTAAAATTCGAAGTTAACAAGATTGAATGAAAGCCTTCAATACTTTGAACTTCTATATTTTGTTTCAGGGGCAACTCCCCTCCTTAGTCAAAGAGTGTAATTCAAAGCGAATAACTAAACTCACGACACCTCTCAAAGTGAGATTAAATTGATAAACTACTTGCTAAAAATTGATCAAAAAATTTGATGAAATTTACAAAGTACTATTTTAGACGTTTAAATTTAACAAACTCTTAAAACATATGCGAAGGGCAAACGTCCCTAGATAATTGTGAAGGGCAAACATCCCTGGATAATAGCGAAGGGCAAACGTCCCTGGATAATAGCAAAGGGGAAATGACCCTGGATAAATGCGAAGGGCAAACGTCCCTCACACCTTATGACTTATGCGCAAAAGTACACACCTGTCAAATGCTAAAATGGCCTGCGAAGTGCGAGCTCACCGATTTGTAAAATTCACAAACAAAGTCTCGCCCTTCGCAGTAGACAGTCAGGGATGCGAGTTGCGAGCATACCGTTTTGTAAAAATGCTCAAAAAGGCTCGCATCTCGCAACGCCCAAGTATAATGCTTCGAATAAGCTCACAGGGGCAAGTGTTCCTTAATTATGCGAAGAGAGTAAAGCATCCTTCGCACCGCCCAATCACCTGGATCAAACATGCGAGTGGCAAGCATACCGTTTTTGTAAAAACATTCAAAATGCCTCGCACATCGCACCATTCCAGGGCAGCATGCGAGTGGCGAGCATACCGTTTTGTAAAAACGCTCAAAATGCCTCGCACATCGCAGCATTCCAGGGCAACATGCAAGTGGCGAGCATACCGTTTGGTAAAAGTAACCAATTTGCATCGCATACTGCAGGCTTCAAGATCAGATAGCGAGCAAAAGCTGTTCGCACCTTGAAATCATCAAACCAAAACCTGATGTTTGACTCAATTTCCAAGTTTAAGGGCAATCAGTATGATTGATTGACTTGACACCACTACAAGGTCCCAAGTCAATCACTTCTTAAGACTCTATAAACTTGGACATTTCATTCAAGGCAGAGACGTCGCATCTAAGGAGGATCCATGGATCACTCGCAATATTGCAAAGTAAATGGTGTACTCCATGCGACCAAGAGAGCTGCATGGACTACAGGGGCAAGTAAATACGAAGTTAAGAAACATGAGAAGATCCAAGTTGAATTGTGGAATATATATATATGCAAGACAAGACAAAGTGCGAGAAATTAAAGTGAAACGGCGAAGGTTCTAAGTTAGATTAACATTCACAAAGGATTATCCAAATATAGATAAAATGTACGAAGCATGATACTTAGAAAATTCAAGGATAGCTTTACAAAGACTACTGAGTGGCTATGGAGGTGGTCAGCGAATGTGAACATCAACATTCGCACTTTCATTTGGATTGTCGACGGGCACGTCTTGGCTCTCAATGTCGACGTGCTCATCGTTGATCTCGTCGTCGCCAGCCTCCTTTTCCTCCTCCTGGCCTTCGCCCTCGCTGATGCTGCTGCTGCTGCTGCCACTTTGAGCCTCACCGCCGTCAGAGGACTCGCTTGAACCAGTGTCAGGCTCCGAGTCTATAGAATGTTCAGCATTTGGAAAGTTGTACTCGAAGTTTTTCTCTAGCATGGGAGGCCTTGGATTTTCTGGATCATCAGGCATAGCACTTATGATCTCCACAGCTTCGACATAATCCAACCTTTCCTCAAAGCAGCGAAAGGGATATGTCTTTTTCGCTGGGAATAGATGTCATGACTCCTTCATCAGCCTTCGCATCTCCTCAATACCAGAACACTTCGCCTCTGCGAGCCTCTTCTTCTGGTTGTTCTTAAGCTCTGCAAGCTCTCTGTCCAGTTCCTCTGCGATGAAGCGAAGGTTGGCTAGCTCATCGCAAACCTTGGCCTCAGCTTTCGCATCTGCAGCAGCTTGGATCCTGGGTAGAGCAGCGTCTATTCGCACATTGACTTTGGCCTCAACCTTCTCAGCCACAGCCTTGTTGACTCGGTCCTCCTCTTTCTGAGCAGCTTCAGCCACATGCTTGGTCAGTTGTTCATGCTTTTTGAACAAGGTATGGTAGTTTTCGAACAACTTGCGCTAAGCAGCCTTCACCGCATTCAAGCTGTGGCCAGGAGTGTAAGTGGCTTCAGCATCGTCCACCTTCACTGCGAGGGTCTGCTACGAGAGGTACTTAATAGACTCTCTATACAGCAGCTCTTGGTGCTTCGCATCGCGATTGGCTTTACGCATCGCCTTCGCGATTCCTTCCAGTCGCACCATCACCTAAAAAGGAAAAATGTGTTAGATCTGGAAATGGAAGAAAACTGCGAGAAATCACACTTGCAAAAATTTAATAAGATGAAAGATGGAACTTACATCAGCAAGCCCACTCATTGCTCGCCCACAGGACCCTTCAGCATAGCCAGTCAGGCTGTCCTTATACTCCTTGCTCGCACCCTGAGCATCTCGCATACCACCTTCTTCTTCTTGTCTGCACCAAATTTGCGAGAAGCGTAGTGCTCGACACTGTCCTTTTCAAGCCAGTTGGCATCCTCTGCCTCGCTGGCCTTGATTTCAGCAATGAGCGAAGGATGCTTCTTCGCAACAAATCTGTCCAAGCCTTGGACAATGTCCTCATCGGCCTTCAGCAACGGATGGGCTTGTTTCTCAGGCCTTGCGAAGGGAGGACTGATCAGGGGTGGCTCGACTGCAGGATTAGTCAAGTCCAAGTTCTCGAAGTCAACCTGTTCAATACTGTCGACGAACTTGAACTCTGGAGGAAAGAACTTCAAAGCTTCAGCTCGCTTGCGAAGCTCCTCCAACTCTTCTTTGGTGGGGATTGGTGAGGAAGGTTTTTCTGTTGCGAGCTTGTTCACCTCGCCAATTTCAACAGATTCTAGGTGGGTTTCATGACCCAAAAATTCTCCTCCTTCGACACCTGGTTCAAATGGAACGGTCTCTGAGTAAGACCACCCAGGTGGATCTGGATGTCGAGGTAAAGATAAGGGGGAATCTTGCGAAGACTTGGATCTTCGCTCATATGTTGTTTCTGAACCATGTGACCTACTAGGGGTTCGCCTCCTAAATAGTGCGGGATTTAACCCGTACAAATTCAACATGCGAACCTTAGTGGGGTGGGTTCTCGCACCCAAGATTGAACGGCAATAAGGGGAAGTTGCAGTACCTGCTGTCTGGTGTTTTTTGGCTTCTGGTGCATGCTGTGAAGGCGAAGCTTGCCTCTTCTTTGCCCACTTTAGATGGCTGCGAGGAAGCTCCCACTCCAGCTGAGTGCGAGCTAGGTCCCTTAGGCGGTGGAGGAGGAGGAGGAGTTTGTTGTTTGGGCTTCTTTATTTTCTCGGGCACCTCCGTAGTCTTTTTGCCCTTGCCGCTGTAAGAGACTTCCTTCAGCTTCTTGTAGCCGCTATCAGCGGTGCGCTCCCTTATTTTTGACACCGCCGAGGCTAGGTTTCTTGAGTTTGGGTGTCTCAACATTTTCCTCACCTTACGAGGAGAGCCTTGGTTTCTTCTGCGTACCCTCCTGCGAGGAGGACTTGGGGGGTCTCTTCTTCTCCACATGATATGCAGAAGGAGGGTTTTTATCGCTTGTCTTCGCTGTTGACTTCGAAGACTTCCCCTTCTTGGGAGTTGTGGCACCCGTCGCCTTCAGAAGGTCCGAAGGCTTCTTTAGATCCTGTACAAATAAAAATTTCAAGTAAGACACGTCGCAAATGACAGAGATAAAGTAGACTTGCATCTCGCATTTGAGCAATGTTCATGCGAGGTGCGAACTCGCCGTTTTGTAAAAACGGACAAAGAGAGTCGCACTTCGCATTTGAGCAATGTTCATGCGAGGTACGAGCTCACTGTTTTGTAAAAACGACCAAAGAGAGTCGCACTTCGCATTTGAGCAATGTTCATGCGATGTGCGAGAGGTACCAAGGCGAAAGACCACACTTACCCGGTGAGCAGCGTTCCTTTCACTGAGGGATTTCAGGCGAAGCTGGCTTGCGAAAGCCTGATAGTCCTCGCTCGACATTTCTTCACTAAGTAGGGGAGTGAGCTTTGCACGAGCAAAATCTGCGAGAAGAAGCATTTAGATAGATATATTCTGGTAACCAACATTATTAGTAAGATCAAGGAGCTACCTCGCAGGTTATTGGTAACTTTGCGACCCCCCGCAAGACCAAAGGCTCGCATAAAATCAGTATTGCAGAAGCATTCATAGATGGGGAGCCAGTTTTTTGGGACCTTCACTGTGCGCTCAAATTTTGGGTACTTATAGTCAGTACTCTTAAAGTAGGCGAGCTGCCTCTCGACTTCAGCGGTCCTCGCAGATAACTCACTCTCCTTATATGTATTCTGGTAAGTTGTCCAGGTGGAGAGGATTTGGGCAGTAAGTGTATCTTTAGTATAAACAAGGAAGAAGTCACTCTTCCAGTTGTATATTTTATTTGGTTTGGTAATGGTGGTCATGTACTTGTCTCTGTGCGACAACTGGAACCATCTAGCTTTGCATCTACTATTCTTGGTGAGCTGGTGCATGCGAAGAAAAACACCAGTCAGGCATGCCCAGCCTCGCACCCTACAGACGGCCATATATGCAAGGATATGGCACCACGACTGTGGTGTCAATTGTGCGATCCCAATGCCATAGGCTTTCAGGATGTTTATGATAAAAGAGGATAGAGGAAAGCGAAGGCTTATGTCCAATGCGGCCTTATATACTGCGAAGGTATTATCGGTGGTTTGGGTGATCGCAGTCCCCGGGGAAGGGATCACAAACTTCTCCTTGACTTCAGGTGCGACGAAGCCAATATGCGACGAGTAAATGGACTCAAACTTTTTCGGTGAAGCGAGCCAATTTGGTCGCACTATTGTCGACGAAGGACTGTCCTTGTCCTTGTCATCATCCTCAGATTCTTCTTGGGCCTCTTTCTCGAGACCCTCGCTCTCCACGATGGGTTTGTTTCTTTGCAACCATGTGAAAGGAGCCCTCTCAAATTCGACTGGTTGGTCAACATCAACCTCCTCATCGGTAGCCGCCTCTAGGGAAGCATCTGTTCTCGCACTTAACTCTTCCTTGGAAGTGCTAGTCTCCTCGACCTGCACGTGATCGCGACCAGAGGTACTTGGCATTTGGTCCTCATCCTGAATTTGATTTTCAGGCTTTTTATGTGCGACAGTCTTTCTGCGAGTCATCCTGTCATGAACAGGCAGAGAGTCAAGGAGGATGGGAAGACCTATTGAGTGCGAGAACATCAAGCGTAGGGTCGAAGAGCTTTCAGTCAAATTCGAACCAGGCGAAGTTGGGGTAGGCCCTTCGAAGCCCCCAACTCTGTGCTTATTGGGCGAAGAGTCCGTTGAACTCGCGTCACTCATTATTACTTTGCTAAAAAAGAATAAAGAATAAGTGTGAATAAAGAAAGGGTGCGAACAGTACCTGATGTGCGAAGATAACGTCAAAAGTCTCTGAAAATCTGGGAAACTGCGAGCTGCGAAGACACCTGCTGTGCTAACTGCGAGCCGGGTTATCGTAGAACTTGGAAAGTGCGAAGTGAAGGGTAAAAGTATGCGAGGCAAAGTGTGAGTTTAAAGACAGAAAGAAACAGCGGTATTTTCGCTGACCACGCTTTGAACCATTTATACCCCTACGCTGATGTTCCAACTCCCCCATTTGAAATTTGAATTTAAGCGGAGAAGGAAGAAGAGGCGGGAAGTTAAATTTAGCCAAAAGGCTAATTGCTGCACTTAGCAACCTGCTAACTATAGCAGAAAGTGCGAGCTACACTCCTCGCCAGTTGCCATCTTCGAGGGTGCACTTCCCAAGGTAAAAAAAAAGTGTGTCAAAGCGATATTATCATATACGTCTTATAAATTACAAAGCGTAATCTATGGGATGCTATGGTCAAACACCCTATAAACGAAAGTGGTTTAGTGGGTCTTTGAGGGGCAAATGATGTGTCAAGAAAAATCCTTGGCCACGTGTCACTCCAAGACTGGAACAAAGCGGTCTACGTGGCAAACACTACAATGATAATTAATCCGAACTGAAACGGGACGGATAACGGACATCTCTACACCGAAACGGTAGTAAGGGATGATCAACGGTGTAGATGGGTGACAAGTGTCACACATCTAGCGATTGCAAGGGTTCTTGAGAGATTTCATATAAATACCCCGAGGAACCTCATTTATTACATACGCTAGAAAAAACCCAACCACCAACCACTTCATTGAGTACACTCAACAACTTGAGAGCTCGTGGTCACTTTTTACCATTTGCTTAGCACTTTGACATTCCCTTTAAATCCGTACTTACTTAAGCATCGGAGGGGAGATAATCCGAAAAGGATTATTCTCCTTTGTGCAGGTGCCAGGCCATTAGAAGTGCTAGGAGCCAGAAGTGCCACGTGAGAACTAGTGCTAGGATACCCCTGACTTGGCGTGGAAGGAAGCAAGTGCTAAGGTTCGTACGTTTGTCAAATAGAAGGTCAGCTTTCCTGAAGTAGCATTGAAGGGAAGCCTCCACCCCTCTCTCAACCCTGCAGCTCAGAGGAAATCTTGTAGCTAGCCAGGACACATTTTCCTTGCTACAACAGAAATGGCACGGTGTTTAAAGGTTGATTGAATTAGATAAAATGTTGAGTAAGTTGGGTAAAAAAATTGAATAAGTTAGGTAAAAGAGTAAATGTGTGGATGAAAATTTTTGGGAAAAAGTAATTTTGGGTTAATAGATTGGGTAAGTAATGAAAGTTGACTTTAGAAAGGAGTAATTCATTAATGCTAGAGTAAGTAAAGTAGGTAAAAAGTAAAAAAGTTATTTTTAGATTGGTTTGGAACAACTATTTGGAAACATCCCAAAATGGAAACTAGAACAACTAAAAAAAACTATATGATGACCAAATTTATTTTATGTAAAAAAATAAAATCTATAACTATATACAAAGACAGAATGATGTTTTTAAGAAAATAGTTTTGTGCGCACCGTGTGCCACTAGTATATATATATATATATATATATATATATATATATATATATATATATATATATATATATGTATGTATATATATGTATGTATGTATGTATGTAGGTATGTATGTATGTATGTATGTATGTATGTATATATATGTATGTATGTATGTATGTATGTATGTATGTATGTATGTATGTATATATATGTATGTATGTATGTATATATATGTATGTATGTATGTATGTATGTATGTATGTATGTATGTATGTATGTATGTATGTATGTATGTATGTATGTATGTATGTATGTATGTATGTATGTATGTATGTATGTATGTATGTATGTATGTATGTATGTATGTATATATATGTATGTATGTATGTATATGTATGTATGTATGTATGTATGTATGTATGTATGTATGTTTATGTATGTATGTATGTATGTATGTATGTATGTATGTATGTATGTATGTATGTATGTATGTATGTATGTATGTATGTATGTATGTATGTATGTATGTATGTATGTATGTATGTATGTATGTATGTATAACTTCAACTTTTTATTTCTCTTCCCTCCCTCACTCTTCTCTCTCATCTTTTGATTTTCTCTCTCCTCCTCACACCTTCCTCTGACCTTACTTTGCCACAGTGAACCACCGACAAACCGCAACAGTGAGCCACCGACCAACCCTAAACAGTGAACCCCTACCCACTGAACCACCCCGAACCACAAACCCACTCCAAGACACTAACCCGCACCCTAAGCCGCAACCTTTATTCTCCGCCAAACCAAGCCTCATCTAGTGACCCAACAACGGCGACTTCGACTCCACCGCAACGAACCTAGCGAACTAACATAGTGCGATTTGATTTATTTTATGTGGTTAGGGTTTAGTTTCGGGTAGTGGTTAAGGTGCAGTTTCGGGTGGTGGCGACTACGGTTTGGTTTTGGGAGGTAGTGACGTTGATTGGGGATTGGTTCGTGGGGAAAGGGCGGCTGTGGTTGCTTGGGTTGCAGACTTAGGTTGGTCGTGGGTGTAGGTGGGTAAGGTTGTGGGCTAGCTATAGGTGCGTGCGGCCTGAGTTTTGGTGCTCGCTGACTGGTGCGGTGGTTGGGTGTGGGTGGCGGTGGTCTGGGTGATGTTCGGAGTTAGTGTGGTGGTGGATGTTCGGGCTGAGGAGTCCGATTGGGCTTAGTGTGAGTGTGGGAGTCAGGCTGGGCTTAGTGTGTGTGTGAGTGTCGGGCTTAGTGTGAGTGTGGGTGTAGGAGAGAGAGTCGCATATTTTTTTTTAAAATTATTAAATAATGTCCTAAATTATTCAAAAATGTCCTAAATTACAACAAAATGTCCTAAATTATATACGCAAATGTCCTAAATCAAAAAACGTCCAAAATCGTAAAAATGCCGCATATAAAAATGTCTTAAATCGTGCAAATTTCGTAAACCGTAAAACTGTCCTAAATTGTATAAGTAAATGTCCTAAACTGCAAAATTTCCTAAATCGTAAAAGCAAATTTTTTAAACCGTAAAAATGTCCTAAATCGTATACACAAATGTTCTAAACTGCAAAATCGTCCTAAATTGTATATGCAAATGTCTTAAATCGTAAAAATGTCCTATATTTTATGTATAAATGTCCTAAATCGTAAAAATATCCTAAATTAAAGAGGTATTCTCACATAAGAAGTGTTCTCACCTAAGGAGGTGTTGTCACATGATCCCACCCCTATATAGATCACAATTGTTTGTCACATGTTTATGTCACATGCTTCATTTAATTCTTTCGGTAATAGCTCAATTGTTATTCTTTCCAATATTAATTTTTTAATATCAAAATTTTTCTAATTTCAATTATGTCAAATGTTTATGCTTCATTTAATTCATTGTATTTCATTAGAAGCTCTATATGACATAATTCTAGTTATTTCTCATGTTTTTTTAATGCATGACAGAAAAAAAATAAGAAATTAAAGAAATTTTTTTATGTAAATAAAAAGTAAAAATAAAGTTTACTCTTTTTATATTAAAAAATATTAATTTTAAAAACCAAAACAAAAAAAACCAATCGATTTCATCTAAATAAAAAATAAAATACAGATTTACTTTAAAATAAATCGGAAAAAATAGAAAATTAAAATTTTTAACAAAAAAAACTTATGTAAAAAAATAAAATCTATAACTATATATACTAAAACAGAATGATGTTGATGCAATGATGACACCATCCTGTCCACGTGTCAACCTCACGTTGCATCGATGATGTCAGCAGCTCATTAATTAAAAATACTTAATTAAATAAAAATAAATTATTAAAATTTAAATTTAAATATTGCACCAAAAAATTTAAATTTAAATTTAAATACGGAGTACATAACTTACTTATATAATAATAATAATAATAATAATAATAATAATAATAATAATAATAATAATAATGATAATAATAATAATAATATCTATAACTATATATACTAAAATAGAATGATGCTGATACAATGATGACACCATCATGTCCACGTATCAAGCTCACACCGCACGGATAATGTCAGTAGCTCATTAATTTTTTTTAAAAAAACTTGAATTAAATTAAATAAATTATTAAATTTAAATTTAAATACATTACGATAATTATTTTTTAAAAACACTTAAATCCCATCTCTTTTTGTTTTTTTTTTAAAAAAAAAAACCTTCTAGAAACTACTTATGCACGTAACAATTTCAAACAAGATTTTTTATATACTAAAGTTTGGATTAAAATATAATATCTACATTTAAAAATTAAATTATTAAAATTTTAAATTTTAAATTTAGATACATTTCATTATTAAATTACAAAAACCTGCTACAAAGATCTGCATTTATGTAACAATTTTAAACAAAATTTATATTCTAAATGTTTTGATTAAAATAAAAAATCTACATTAAAAAAATTAATTAAACGTCTATTAAATACAAAACGATTGGATAATATTAGAGTACTCCGTATTTGAAATTTAAATTATTAAATTTTAAAATCGATATACTCACTCCGATTTTTAATGTCTTGTGCATTTAATATTAGGGAGAAAAACTAGGAATAATGTATTATAATGTGAGTGTAGTCAAAACGTAGGAGAGAGAGTGTGTAAAAGGGGGAAAGTATGGAGAAGTGGGGTAAGTAAGGGAATGTGTGGTTAAAAAGTAGGAGAGAGGGTGTCCCAAAATGGAATAAAGCACAATTCACAAAACATTAAAAATCGTCCAAATGAGGAAATTGCACAAAACATTAAAAATCGGAAGGAGTATACAAAATTAAATTTAATTAATTAAATTAAATTAACTACAAGATAGGTTCATTTGACGTAGGTCATTATAAAAAATAAAATTAAATAAAGTATTAAATTAAAAGATACAAGATAAACCTCCCAGAATCGAACTTCATCACATAACAAATACAATATTGGCGTTTTCTATCTATCTATATAAACAAAATAAACATTATCACCGCTCTATATTTCACGTATTCTTTAATTTGTGTGTTTTACCATTTTTCTAAACACGTTGCATGAAAGAAAATACATTTTTCTGATAGAAATAAATTCGAGAAAACAGTGCATCGCACGGAACTAAACAAGTAGAGTAGATATTGTTGTTGCGCGGTTGCTGCTTTGTGTTTTCTCTTAATACCATTGTTAGGGTTCCGGTTTTATATGGTATTCTTCTTCTCCTCTCCTCTTCTTCCCCCCCAATTTTGCGTAGAATTGTTTATGTATTTATTATTTTGTTCAATCATTGAGTTTTGTTTGAATTATTTTTCAATTTTAGGTTGAGTCAGTGAGTTTTGTTTCAATTTAGTGCTGAAATCCTGAGTTTCGTTGGTTTTTCGTTTGAGTTTTGTGTTCTATTGATTGGGCGTTAAGTGCTGCGATTTGGGAGGTTATTGATGTTTGCATTTGAGTGGTTTTGGGGCAGTATTGGCTGTAGTTATGCAGACTTTTGGGGCTGAATTTGCTGCTGTGTGTTGTTTCTGTCTCGATATTTATTTCTATTCCAATTGAGGCAACACTACAATAATCAGTACCAATAACAATTTGAAGTTTCCAATCCTCCACCAGCATTCACTATTGTACTCGTATTTAACTTTGATTTTATAATGGTGAGATGTAACGATATGTATACAATGATGAAATAATCTTGGTAACAATAACGAAAATATTACATCCTTTAATTAAAAAAAAAAAAAAAATCCATGTTTCCTTTGATATTCTGGAATTTTGTCATCCCTAGATCTCCTAGAATCGGGAGGGAAGCTTTAACCACATGAGCTATCCCTCACTCTCATACGGCTGAATTGTTGCATTAGAATTGATGTTAGATCTGAATTGTTGCATTCGAATTGATGTTAGATCTGAATTTGTTGAATTAAGATTGAATTTATGGTTGAATATGTTAAATTAGGGGTGATATTGGGGCTGAACATGTCGAAATAGGGCTGAATATACGGAGGCAAAATTACAACATACCACCGTTTTGTTTCACTTTTTGCTAAAATACCACATTTTACTTGTTTATTTTTATTTCAAATATCACCTTCTGGTTACGAAACATTTCTAAACTTCCACCTTTTGACAAATTCAGTCAAAAAATCCCTTAAGTGGGGCCCACTATTTTTTAAAATTGTTTTTGTTCCTTTTCCTCCTCTCTCCCCTTTAGCTCCTTTTTAATCTCTTAATTTTCCGATTAAATAAAAAATTATAAGTGGGACCCACTTGATGGATTCTTTGACCAAATATATCAAGTTATAAGTGTTTATTTTATAACAACAAGTGAAACTAAAAGGTGATGAGTTGCAATTTTGCCATATATGTATATATGTATGTATGTCATCACATGTATTTTGATCTTGTTTGAATTTTAATTGAACAAGGTCACAGGCAAGTAATTGTTGCATTGTGATTATTGGTTGCTATCTTATTTGTCTCTTACACTATGAAACTACCTATAATTTTTTCAAAGTTTAGAACTATCAGTGTTATGATTAATCCTCATATCCGAAGTTTGTAGGTGTGCTTTGTCTTTCCAAAAGTTTATACATGGTGTAATCAACACTATGAAAACCAAAGGGAGTTTTTCCTATCTGCCAAGAGTCACCTCTTATCTTTTCCAACATGGTGCCACATAGAACTCTTTACAAATAACAATGACTCGATTGTTATTTATTTTTTTTATTTTTTTTGGTGTTAAGAGAGCCACAAGGGCGGGGATGAGAATCGATCCCAGATCTCTGGAACCAGGAGGGAAGCTTTGACCACTTGAGCTATCCCTCACACTCACTCGATTGTTAATTATTTATTGTTAATTTTCTAAGAATTGAGTTTATTATTTTACGTATTGATTAATTGATTGTAGTTGTGAATTCTGATTATCTAAGAATTATGAGCAATGACTTTATGTATTTATTTTGTAGATATGGAAACATTGAAAGGTATTATAGATGCAGAAACACTGGTGAAAAAATACCTCTTTCCTGCGACACCTATCGATAGGACTTTGTGTGAATCTGTGCTATCGGACAAGTTGTTCTTAAATTCATTTGAGACAAAATGCAAACTTGCTAAAATTGGAGAGGATACATATCATGTACTACATGCACTTTCGACTGCTGATTCAAAAATGGCAAAAGATCAACCAGTTGAGTTGGATTTGAACCTTCTTTTTCACTTGAAAGGAAGCAGCAAACCTCTAAAGCGTATAGATGGTCAGCAAGTTTCTTTTAAAAGATTTGATGAGAAATATGTGATGGCTTGTACTTTATCATTGCCTGATTGCTGGACTTCCCCTGCTTGGGAGTTAGCTATCAAATCTGTTGAGTTGTACACTCAAAGAAAAGGTGGATTCGAGTTAATAATTTTGCTAAGAAAAAGATGTCATGGCTTTGAAAATTATGCCTCATTAGTCAAATTTCTCAAACCTTTTCATAGATCCTGCATTGTAATTGATCTCCGAGACTACCAATTTGATCTTAAGAACAATCAAGTTCTTGTCATTGATCCCGACTGCAAAGTTCTGTTTAACGATAGTGCCTCATATACATCAGTTGTTGGATCATCGGCTTTTCCCTTTACAAACATAGATGTTGCAAGCCTTTGGCAACAGTGCAGGCATCTGAAACTCTCTTCCCTTGAGGATCTTTTAGGTGTTGAACCCTCTCATAAAGTCTTCAGGATGCTTCCAGGAACTGACCCTTTGGAGGAGGAGCACAAGTGTATTTCAGAATTTCAGTCTAAAATTGTGTTTTTGTACACCTATAGCATTGGGAATCACTTAGCCCTCCTCTATGAGAATGTGGTTGATTTGAGGAAAAAGGGTGTGGAGTTTGAGATTATCACTGCATATGTACCTACTTGTGATTACCATAATCCAAAGCAGTTTCTCAAGGTTTTTAGCAATCTTGTTGCACAACATGGACTCTCTTGGTGGGTTGTGCCTTATGACAGCTCCACGTACCCTCGGCTCAGGACTATGTATGCCGGTCGTGTCAGAAGTGACCAACTTATTGTTTTTGAACCCAAACTTGATGGAGATCCTCATGGCTTAGAAGTCATGCACTTGTTTGGTCAATCTATGTTTCCCTTTACTAAAAAGTTTGTTGTTGAGCATGTTATGGAGCAGCTCAACCAAATCACCTTAGAGTCTCTCTTTGAGCCTATAAATCATCTTTATAAGGTAGATCCTGAATCTGGCAACATTGTGTGCAAGAATAAGTCAGTGCTTATGGGCAAGAATGTACTTGTTTACTTTGATGCGTATTTGACCGGTCCTCCTACTGTTCTTGATGAATTTGTTTCCTGGTACAACTCCTTGCAGTCCTTGGGGCAGAGTAAACATAATTTTGAAGTGGTATGTGTTTATCTTCACGTAACACAGCAGGATGCATACCATATTGTTCCCGGATATCAATTTCCAAAATGGGTGATTTCCCCTGATGATGAGAAGGCCTACTCAAATTATGTGGCTGAAAAATTCTTCTTGAAGCTGTTTAAATTCAAATTTTCGTCTATTTTTGCATTTGGAGAAGACGGCAAGATCTGTTCGTTATGTGCTCATCGTCTGCTATCTTCTTCTGAGGCTGTAACTTTTCCACTCAATGGTGATCTACGAGTAGAGATTTTCAAAATCTTAAATGACTACTTCACCAAAAGAATTGCATTCATGCCCGATGATATATGATGACAAGTGGAAAGGTATGCCTTCAATCTCCTTATTAAAGAAGCTAGGTGGTTCTTATATGAATGCATATAAACTTTTTCAGCAATGAGAATTCATATGAACTTTTCCAAGCATCTTTGTAACTCTTTCTTAAAATTAGGCTATCCAACAAAAGCTATTATATTATTTGTACAAAGTAGTAGATTTATTTCTTTTTGGCTTTCCTTAATTGGTGCCATATTGTCTGGGATCCATATTGCAACAGTTTGCCCTTAAATTAATCCATTTGGAGGTTCATGTTAGTTTTTGGAGCTTATTGGAGATTCAGTATCAAAATTAAATTAAAATGGTGGGTCTATAAGATTAATTATTTTTGCCCTTTCTTAAATATGCCTGAAAAATTATCTTCTGCAATGAGAAGATAATATTACCTGAAATATTAGCTTATTGCCTGAAATATCCCATGCAGAATACAATATTACAGCCATATCCATTACTTAACGTCATGTATCCCTTGCTTCTTGAATTTATGGGTTGCAACCCTATATCGGCTAATTACAATGTATTTTCCCTCTTTTGCTACTCTGTACTGAATTCCTTTTGCTTTCTATGTTGAATAGAGCTGAAACGATCTCCATGATAGATTATTTGGACTTTGGCTTGTATGAGTATCATTTAAGTACTCCCTCCGTAACGTAATAAATTCAACAAGTGTACCTTTTTGTTTTAATTTGCTAAATAAGCTAATGGTAGATTAGGAATAGAATTAGTGAGGTGGTCTAAAAAAAAAAAAAGAGGAAGGAAAGAAATTGGTAGAAAAAGACAAAAAAATTGGTGAGTAATTGGGACCACTTTTTTCAATTATTTTTGTATTAGAGAGTTAAGCAATTGGGACCACTTATCAAAATAATTGTTGCAATTTTTTTGTTACACCCATACAAGGCAATTGTTGAATTTATTTCGTTATGGGGGGAGTATGTTACTTTTCCGTTGTTTTTTTTTTTTTTTTTTGGGTTTTTCACTCATGGTCTTATGGATACATTTTACACGAAATATGTAGTCATTGAATGTTTTCGGCTGCTCGATTTGGGGATTGTATCTGTAATGGTTCTTTAAACAAACATTTAACTGGTTTTGTGATTTTTTAGTTTTTTTTTTTTTTTAAAGATAAAACCACAAGTTAAAATAACCTGATATTTACACATATGGTTGACAGCAGATTCTGATCTTCTACAATGTGAGGTTAAATTGGCGCTACTGCTCAAAGATGCTTTTGAAATTGTCGGGAGTGTTTATTTTAGTTGCCTATAACCTTGATCATTAGATTGATGGGAGCTGGAAAATGCACCATGAGACTGACCATAATAATTTTGTCGACCTTTGAAGGTTACATGTGGTAGTGGTCACTGTAGCAGCCATCGAAGGATAGCAAAAACTGAAGAAAGAAATGAAGAGTACCTTGAAATTAATGAGATTAGAGAATCATAACCAATAGTTGTTACTACCTGAGGAAAAGTGGGAAATTTCTCAAGTAATAGCATGAGAAGTATACTACTGCATATATTTAATTTAGGTCTCGTATTGAATGCCTAATTTGTACAAAGCCAATTGCATTCTAGATTTCACTCAAGACAGAAAGAGAGCAAAGAAACCGTTGCTGATTAAACTAAGCTTACAGAAGTATTTTTCTTATTGCTATGATGTTTTGAAATTCTTATTGCTGTTTTTAGAATCAATTCTGCAGCTGCAATGCTGCATGTTACTGTTCAGTCATTAGTTTTATTTTTTCCTTTTTTTTAAATGACGGGAAACATTGGGGTGGTTGTTGCTAGCAGCAGATGTGCTTATTTGTTCTGTAGTTGTATAGGTTCTGTTTCCTGATGTGTATGCGACGACGACAAAGACCTAATTTCCTAGCTTCTCTTGTTATGTATATTTGGTTTTCTTTTCCTGTTTGAACCTTATTTAGTGGGATGGTAGCTGGGTTAGAGAAGGTTGTAATGAAGTAGAAGCTTCTAATGGAGGTTTTGAACCAAGTCAGAGAAGAAACAGATTGCACAAATGACTTAATGAATATATGGGCTGAGTGCAGGGCACTGAGAACACACTTTTCAAGAGCTTCATGTGAGGCACAAGAGTAATGAATTAATGATTGTGGTTACTTATTGAATTTTGGTTATTGTATTATGGCAAGTTGGCAACCAGGTTGACTAGTACAGAATGTCATTCTATTATTAGCTTGCTTAAGTCTGTTGTAATCAATTTTTGATGGAGGGAGTATCATGTCTGTCTGACTGTATTGTTGGGTGTACTAAACTGATATTGTATCTGAAATTATTGTTACAGATACGAAGTCGGCTGAAACCAAGTCAACCTTTGAGTTTGATGATGGATGTCTACTTTCAGTGAGAAGGCCTGATGAACGGAGCACAAACTTATGCTTTCTAGGAAAGTGGAGGGAAAAATCAAGAATTGTAGCAAAATTATTGCTGTAGTAGCGATATATGATGTTTAAATAATAATTGATATTTTGTCTCAGCTGAATTCATCTCCATTATTAGTGCGACTAGACTTAATCGCGGACATTGCTAGTGTGTACCGTGTTAAATAAAAATAATTAGTATGCTGTATAATAATATGTCAAATAATTTTAAAATGATAGTGATATACTCCTTTCGTAATGAAAAACTTTTTGTTACACCGAAAAAAGGAAAATGTAGAAAGTTTTCGTTACGAAGGGAGTACGATATAATTATTAATATCCTATGGTTTTGTATTTTTAATTTCATGTAGTATCAAGTACGGAGTACTTCTTTACTTCATAAGGGTGTAATTATATAAATTTAAATTTTGTATATGCGTCTTCACTTAGTAAGAGCGATATGCGCGTCAAAAAAAAGGGGACGATATGGTAATGTTTACTCCATAAACACAATTTACAAATTTTCTCTAGGACTTCGAGCCCTTCTCTAAAGTTGTTAATCCCTCTGTTCCGTGAAGATCTCACAATTTACTATTCATACGCTTCCCAATGTATGTTTTATATCGTTTATAATTCTAGATACACATTTGTATAAATTGTAACAATGAAATATTAAGAATTTACTCATTAGCACGGATCAAACAAGACTAAACATGACAATATTTATTCTTATACACTAATAGTTAATTACAAGATCATCTTCACTTGTAAATAGTTAAAAAAAACACAATTGCATAATCTTCATGGAATGGAGGGAGTAGTAAAGTAAATCGAAGGAATTACAGTAGTTTATTTAATATGGTGTGATATGATATATTTAGAAAATCTAATTTAAAGTTTTAATTATTCAGATATATAGTTTTATAGGATACGTTACATAGATTTAGACTTTTATATTTAGATTAATTATTTCATATACTCCCTCCGTTTTTTTAAATGTTCCATATGGAAATGTCACGGTGTTTAAGGGTTGATTGAATTAGATAAAATGTTGAGTAGGTTGGGTAAAAAAGTTGAGTAAGTTAGGTAAAAGAATAAATGTGTGGATGATTTTTTTTGGAAAAAGTAATTTTGGGTGAATAGATTGGGTAAAGTAATGAAAGTTAGACTTTAGAAAGGAATAATTCATTAAGGTTAGAGTAAATAAAGTAGGTAAAAGGTAAAAAAGTTATTTTTAGATTGGTTTGGAACAACTATTTGGAAACATCCCAAAATGGAAACTGTAACAACTAAAAAAAACGGAGGGTGTATAATTTAATGTATAAATTTTGTTTATGTTGTCACCAATACTTTTGGCGGGATTTTTTTTTTAATAAGGGCAGCCACGTAAGTATTGATAACATTAGTCGTTTTCTTTTTTATTAGTATTTAGATTATGATAACAAGATAAGAAATGCTTGCTAATGCATGCACAGTCTTGTAGAATAATTATTATTTTTTATAGTATTTTTTTTTTATTTTGTTTGATAAGGCTTTTTTTTGTTAAATTTTAATTTTCTATTTTTTTTTGTTTTATTTTTTAAGTAAATCCGTATTTTATTTTAATTCGGATACTTGATTGTTTATAGTGAAAAGATATTTATTTATTTAGATAAAAAATATTTTTTATTTAGATAAGATACATATCATTATATCTTTATTTAATGATAAAACACATATCATTTTACCTTTATTTATTTAGATAAGATGTGTTTTAATAATATTTTTTTCACAGCTAATTAGACACATAAAAATATATTTTTTCCCTTTTAAAAAAATAAAATATTTTTATAAAGGGCAAAAAGTTCCACACAAAAGTTATCGACCAAATTTGGGTGTTTGCTTTATAATATAACATAGATAATCAGATAATGTATTGTATCGTCCGAAATAATAACATTATCTATGTTATTATTATTGTTATTATCTATATGTTATATTTTAAAGCAAACACCCAGATGTGGTCGATAAATTTGGTGTGGACATTTTTGCCCTCAAGATAAGGATAGAATTAAAAATTAAAAAACTGAAAAAAATATTTTAAGAAATAGTAAAAAAAATATATATCTTATTATGAAAAAAAGTCTTATCTAAAACAAAAATATCTAACGTAAAAAAATATCTAACGTAAAAAATATATCTTATAATTTAAAAATATAATGATATGTATATATATATAGATCACAATTGTATCCATTCATCAAAATTGAATTTGTCCATTCAATAATTTCGTTGTTAGGTTTTTCCAATATTAAATTTCTTTTAATATCAAATTTCTTCTAATTGCAAATCTGTCACATGAAGATTAGAGGAAGTGAAAGTTTATTGTCACAATAGAGAACATTCAAGCGGATAATGTTGATGCTTTTATAACCATATTAACTTTTCATTACAAAAGAGAGTGAGAGATAGCTGAAGTGGTAAAAGCTTGCCTCCCACTTCTAGAGATCCTGGGATCGATTCTCATCGCTGCACTTGTGGCTCTCTTAGCACCCAAAAAAAATACTTTTCTATACAAACAATCAAATAATTGAATTCAATTAATTTGATAAAGTTTAGGTTTGTTATTTATAATTCTTCACACTTACACTTTGATTCTTTTTATTAATCATTTATACTTCAGAATATTATAACTTTTATTTATTTTGTTATACTATTTTTTACCGTCGATTGTTGAAATTTGCTTGGAAAGAAATTTACAATTTTGAATCATTATCTCACAAACATCAGGGAATGATTAATAATGGATTTTGAAAATTTTATAATTTTGCTAGCATGCGGAGTACAAATTTATGTATGTTTGTGGTCAATGAAATTGACGATTCAGAATTACTAGATAAATAGAAAAAAAAATAAAAAAAACAAAAAAAAAAACTTACCTAAATAAAAACTAGAATAAATAAAAAATTATTTCTTCTTACAAAAAATAATATCTATATTTTCTATTTAAAAAAAATTATTCATTCTATATAGGGTTTCTTGGAGAACAATTAACTCTAATACAATATAGAATATTACAGTACATTACTAAAGGATATAATGGACATTCACATATATTATATTTTAATATTACATAACACTCCCCCTTGAATGTCCATTGTCGAATAGTGTGCCTCATTAAAACCTTAATAAGAAAACCCTATGGGACAAAAAATCTAGTGAAGGAAAAAGAGTACAACACCTTCGTAATACTCTTTCGAATGCTGCCTCGTTAAAAATCTTACCAGGAAAAACCAATGTGCGACAAAACCATGGTTAAGGGAAAAAGAGTGCAGCGCGTATTTTCTCCCCCTGATTAGTGCATAACTTGAGATCTTCCAAAGTAATGAATCCAATGTTGCTAAGTGTAAGGCTTCGCCCCGCCTTAGGGGGCTGACCTCAGTCTCAGTGTCATGGAATTGAGCCATGGAATCCGCATGTGAATGCGTTGGGGTGTGTTGTCGAATTGAGGGAATCGCCACTGTGCCTATACAGGTTAATCACGAACGTCCGAAAGGTTAGTGCCAAATTAATGGCCCCACTGTTAGGTCCAGTAACCAGATCGTGGGTTCGGGGACATGGTACAGACCAGATCTTTGACCCAATCCGCCCGCATGTAGCAGTCTCTACTCGGTCTCATTGTAGTTCCATAAATCATAATCATTGAATTCAAAGAGCCTATTGATTTGATCTTATAAAGCGCACTAACCTAATATTACTAAAAAAAGTAGGTTGCTATTAATACATGAATTACTACCTATCCTAAATATTGTGACCTCTTTGGATTAATCAAATTAATATGGTGCCTAAGATCCGTTCGTCCATAATT
This sequence comes from Beta vulgaris subsp. vulgaris, assembly GCF_026745355.1. Lineage (NCBI taxonomy): Eukaryota > Viridiplantae > Streptophyta > Magnoliopsida > Caryophyllales > Amaranthaceae > Beta > Beta vulgaris. Next base: position 14,301,420 of record NC_079210.1, on the reverse strand, counting down.
AACTTGACTTTAATGTGATTCAAGCAAATTCCGGTCTTGTTTAAGCAATTATAAGAGTATAAAAATCAAGAATAATATATACAATGATTGAGAGTAGAAATATATACAAGAATCAAGAGCAAAAATATATACAAAACTAGAAGCAAAGGAAAATTAAAGAAATAATAATTATAATAATAAGAACAAAGGAAAATTGAAAACTAAAGGCGATTTAATTAAACCCTACATATTTACATGAATCTAGGATTAAGTGGATTTCTACCTCTTTTATTAATTTGAAATAAAACTCAAAGTATTATATTAATCAAGATTAAAAAGAAGAAAAAAGAAGAAGAAGAAAATAAAGAGAGTAATTAAGATTGAATAGCCTCATAATTTTGTACCTTGATTCGCAAAGAGACGACTCTGAAAGTTGCGACGAACTCGAGAACCTTGGATTTTGTGAGTGATTTGTGTGAGAGAGATTTTTGAGAGCTTGAAGGTATTTTTTTGATTGTAGTTGATGATCGAATAAGTACCGAGAGCATGTATTTATAGGCTTTTTGGGGAGGGATATATAGCCCAAAACAAGAGTAAATATCTATCTTCCAATCCTATCTATCTTTCACCTATATATCTTTGGGAATTTTGCATCTATATTTTCTAGATCTATCCTATGGTTCGAGAATATCCTATATCTGATTTTAGCTTCCTTGGAGATCAAGTTTTTTAACCTTCTAGAATATTCCGGATCATTCCCAAATTTTCTGGATTTCTCTTAGAATTTCTGAATTTTATTTATTTTGAAAATTATTTCGCAAACTTGTAAAAATCATAGAAAAATCAGAAAAATTATTTTAAAATACTGGCGAACTTACAAAAATGAAAGGAATAAGATGAGAATGAAAAATTAGAAATGATCTTTAGAAATAATCCTAAAAAATCATTTTTGCTAAGAAAAATGGCCTAAAATACAAAATAATTAAAATAAATATTTTCCGCCTATTATTGGGCCCTCGGTGTATGATTTCAATCTCAACTTTAATTCAACTCATGCATATGGAATTGGTGCAAATGGGTTTGATTTATGGATTGTGTCACAACTTTCGGAATCAAATCTATTTCGAAATGTCGCACTTTTCATCATCGGCTATTCAATTTGGGGAGACACTTTTAAGTGTTATACTAGGCGGCTTCACACTTGTTGTAGAATAATATCCTTTCATGGCTGATCCTCCCATATGAGACTTGAGTCTTCAAAGCTTGGTGTGAACATGTAAGTTGTCTTCTTTTCATTTCACCATATTCATAAAATATAGTGCATGCGATTATCTTAATAATATTTTGTTTCAAGTTGCCTTGAACATTAAACTTATGCCTTCTCCTAGAGGACATATAGAATAGCTTTGACGATCAAATATTGATTATAATTTATGGCAACTCATAATATCATCAATGTCATTGTTTAATCTTATATAAAATAAATAATCACATGCATCACTCATGGTTCTTCTGGACTACGAGCAAAATATCATCACTGTGTACTCAAACTTCTGGTTGAGATGTCAATAGTTTAGTCTTCAATACTCTTCAGGAGTATAATGCCCATCATTGCGATATTCAATATATGAAGTGAAAAGGGCTAGATCTTTGAATAAATCGCATATCAGTTCTTTAGGAACTTTTCAAGCATGATTTATAACATGCTAAAAGATTGTCATCATATTTCATCGCAATTATAAGCCCAACGGAATATAAATTTTCTTGTAAAACATCATCATAATTATAAACTCATCATACCACTAACATTCACATATACCACACAACTAATGCATATAAATGAGATATGGAATTTATGACATATATAAATGGTGTAATGGAACAAAATATGCATAAAGAAAGATGCATCTAATGACTTCCTAAAGATGTAATGACTCAAATAAATATAAGACTCAAAAATGATTCGTAAGATATGATATTGTATAGTATGGATTTTTAAATTGTTTTCCAATGGACTTTTGATTCATGAAAAAGTTTGATTATGATTATCATCATTTAAAGTTTGTTGGATTTTCGGTTGATGATAAACTTTGATTATCATCAATATGCCGACGTGAAAAGCGGACACTTATTTCAGATCCCTTATTCGCAAGTCCACTCCTTTTGCATATGCATAATATTTATCGGTCCATCATATGCCGACATTATAAACTTCTTCAAAGTACATTAAGCAATCTATTTCATAATGATATCTAAAAACATTTCTCATTGGTACCATTATAACATTTCTCATATCATAGGCCATCTATTATAGGTAATTCAGATATCTATTCCACTTCCGGAAGATTTCATACACCATGATATTAACACATTGTAATTATTTCACATTTAAAACGTCAACTGCACTATCTTGCCAAGTGTCATATATTTTTATTGGAACTGATCAAACAATCTACACTTCAAGTGTTGTAATTCACAATTGGCAAGATTTTATCTCAATGTATACACATGATATGATCAAAATGTATCTCTCTATGATTCTAGATTGGTCACAATGGTATACAAATCAAATCACACATGTGCAACATATCTTGATATGGACAAAAGTTGGCTCGAAATAATTTCAAATTACCATTATAAATATAGGGATCATCTGTTTAATTAATTTTGTCAACTTACTCCAATTCTCCCCCTAAGTTGGTAAAATATCTCATATGTAGGGGCATCATCAAAATTCTTGACCAAATTAGTATATCAATTTGTAATATAATTCAGTTCAAAGGGAGGATCATATTCACTGAAACACATATATCTCTTCTGGAGAATATTATACATGGGGAGAGTATATTGTGCAGTTGTTTAATTTACCATTTCTTTTCTTTATGCTTGTGCTGACTAATATTAGCCTCAATGATCAAGAGATTGTTATATATGCTTGTTACGGATCAAAAATATATAGTTTGACTTTGTTGACTTAATCAAGAAGTTTGACCAATGACTAGTAACTAGCGATGAATAAGGCAAAAAGGATGAACTAGCGATATATGACGTTCTTGATAGAGTTTCAGTCTGGCGACGTGACGGCAGCGGTAGAAGGGAATTGTAGCATGAACGGCCCATCATGAGATAGCCCAAAAGTGGACCCACGAAGAATGAAGCGACAACGAGACTTGTAGGGAATTTACGAGTGTTTAAAATATGAAAAGAAGCGACAAGAAACCAACAGATGAAGTAACTTCCACCCACGATCTCACCTTTGGAGGTCTATAAATAGAGGCAGTGGCAAAGCGGAAAACAACAACAACACAACAACAACACATCACTTTTCTTCGCATTTAGTTCCTTTAGCCACACTTGGCTTAGTAGCCAAGTTAGTTTAGCTTAGCGTAGCCTAGATTAGTCTAGCGTAGCATAGTTCATCCAATTATGGATCATTAGGCTGCTCCTTCTGAGCAAATCGAGTCTCAAACGCAAAGACTGGACGAATTGCACCTAAACAGGGGGGAAGATCAATTATCCTCAGCTAAAGACTTACTCAATTCAATATACACGATGTATGTGGATATTGTTACAAGTCTTTTGGAAGATTTGAAGTAAAACCGTCGGGAACAGTTCAACAACCTCCACCGGGGTATGGTACATGAAACTGCTAGGGTGCTATCCGCCGAGTTGCAAAACTTTGGTGCTCACTCACAGCGGGCAGTTGCCAGACAGGTGGATAGGATTATATTAGAAATCAACGATACATTGAATGCTACTAACGTGGCGTTATCTAAGACGATTGCTACTAAGGTAGTTACTCGGTTGGATCCTTAAGTGGAGAAACATAATCAACTGAATGAACGGTTGATGAGTTTGTTAACCACCAGAGGTTCAGGAATAACTATAAAAAATCCTAGGGAAGAACCACCCTTGGGTTATCCTAGCACAAACGTTATGATGGGAACTAACGTCCCTCCGACCTTTCAGATCGTATCAAGGAGTATCCCTCTCCAAGATGCCAATTAAGGGAACAAGAATCAGAGGAGAGAAGCAGGTCTAGGGTCAGTATGAGTTAGGCTATAGTCGTGTTGATCCTGGACCTTCTTTTGTTCCTTTGGTTCCTCATATCATCCCTTTGACTACGTCAATGGGAACCGTTCCACCCATTGGAAAAACCTTCGATTCAGGGGTAAACAGTTATGCAACTGGAGGAGCATTCCCCACTAGCGGCGGTTTTCAAACTACAACTAATGGATCCGTTCCTCAAAGCACATTTCCTGCTACTCAGGAACCACCACAACCCACGTACGTTCCACATACTAGGAATCAGGGTTATCCTCATCAGGCTTACTCATACCAAATGCATCCTCCTCAGGATAATCGCTGGGGGAAAGGGTCGAATGCACAAGGTAATGCCTATGGGGGACCTCAGGCGATGGGAACACAAAACTCTAGTAATACTGGAGGTTTTCATCCTGGAGTTGGACATAACCAGAATCCTTTCGGGGAAACCCCACATCCCGCCTTTTACCAGGATAATCGTTATCCGAATGGTCAAGATCATAACTTCCACATGGGTCATGTTCATCATGAACCTCTCCTTAGACAAGTGGAGGAGATGATTCAAAGGGCCATGGGGAATAATGCTGGTTTTCCCAGGAGGGGGACCTGTAATCCTTATCCTGAGTGGATTGTTAGGATGTATCCTTTTCCTCGAGGATTCAAAGTTCCTGAGTTTTCTCCCTTATTTTCTGGTGATGGGTCAGTATCTGCTGAAGAACATTTGGTTAGGTTTAACTGCCAATGTAGGGAAGCAACAGATAATGACTATCTAAAGCTTAGGCTGTTCTCTAGTTCTCTTACGGGGACTGTGTTTTCTTGGTTTACCCATCTTCCAGCCAACTCGATTCAAGCTTGGCAAGACCTGCAAGGGCAGTTTCTTCGCCATTTTGCTAGAGTGGAAGCTGGAGTCTCGATAGGAGATTTAGCCAAGATTACGCGGGATAAGGGAGAACCTGTGGAAGATTACATCGCTAGATTTAAGAGAGCCAAAATCAGATGTCATCACAACTTGCCCGAATCTGAATTCGTTTCTATAGTCCAGAAAGGGTTGTCTTTTCCTTTTAGGAAGAAATTTGAAGGACAACATTTTCCTGATTTTGTGGCTCTGGCTAGCGCTGTGGTGGCGTATGAGAGATGTTTGGCTGAAGAGTCAAAAAGAAAACATAAGTACAACGTTAACTATGCCAATTGCATAGAAGAGAGCCAGGATCAGGATGATGATCAAATGGATGTGGCGATGGCAGAAATTGTCCAGGGCCCACCATTTAAATTTCCCTAGTTAGTTTGCAAAAAGTCTTCGCAAAAGGACTTTAAATCTGATCAGAGAAGGGAGTACACGTTTGATATTAAGAAATGTGACAAAATCTTTGATTGGCTTTTGAAGTTCAAGAAGATTAAACTAGTGGGTAGGCATAGAGAACTAACAAATAAAAGGAAAAGTTTACTGTAAATGGCATGATGCCTTCACACATAAAACTAACGATTGTGTGATTTTCAGGAATAGAATACAAGATGAAATTGACAAAGGAAATATAAATTTTCCTGAGAAGTGTGCAAATACGTGTGAAATTGATTCTGTTTTTCTTTCAGTATTAGAACAATATGAGATAGATTGCAATATGGTTGGTATTGATACTAATGTTGTTTCTCATATTGACATGCAGGAACTCTCTGACGTAGCTATTGTTGTGAAATTATATGAACGTGTTATGAAGGAAGGAGTCCTAATTGCTCCGGAATGTCAAGAGCAGGATTATGACAACCTTAACATGTGCAGGTGACATTTCAGTGCAGCAGACCCAACTCATCGATGTAAGGCTTTCAAAGGATTCATCAATAAAAAGATGAGGACTGATGGGTTGAAAACTTCGAAACAAGAATACCAGGCTCTGGATCTTGCCAAATTTCAGCCCAGTGGAAAGAAGGCTGATAGCGATGAGGTGCAGTATGGTGATGTCATTTGCAATGTCAATCATAATGAAAATGTTGGTCAGAAGGCTCAAACATATGTGGAGGCTGTTCAGAAATTCCCTCTACATACAAAGCAGTGGAAGGCCTGAAGAAGTTGCGCTTTTCTATGTGCCCATCGTGTGTTGACATGCTCCATTATGAGTTAGTAAGGAATGAAGTTATCCCTAATAACCCAGGTTGGGTGCCCAGACACCAGAAGCCTCAGTTTGGAGGAGGATTAAGGAGGGGACCAGTCATCCTTCCTCGAATGTCTCTTACTGTTTCAGTCTTGACTAGGTTGGGCAAACCCAAAGTAGTCCAATTACCTAGTAAGATTGAGAAGAAGCCAAGCTTAGACCAAAGTGTCCGGGAGAAGGAAAATATGCAAGGGGATAACAACCTAAACGAAGACAAGGAACAAAAAGATGATCTAGCTCTGGCTAAAGTCACCAGGAGAGTCAGCAAGAAGGCTAGGCTAATCAGAGAAGCAGCCGCCAGCCAGCTACAAGTAAATGCAGTTCATGTGGATGAGGAGGCTTTGGCAAAAGGGAATGCTTGAAGTCGTCGCTGTTGAGGAGCCTCATTTGAAGGATGACAACAATTGGAGAGAGAATTCAGCAAAAGGAACTCATAAAGATAAGTCTTCCAAGGGACCTATTCGGATAGAGAGGTCAAAAGGAGATTTTCTTGATGCCTAGCCTCATTTGACTCCCATTTAGACAGAGAAGTTGCAGGAAGGGATTCCTACAGCCCAGCCTCATTTGAGTGAGAGTCGGAGAGAGAAGTTGAAAGAAGATGTCCCAGAGACCCAAGCTCATTCGGGTGGAAAACAAGAAGATGGACTTTATGAGGGAAATCTACTGTCGGAGCCTCATTTGATTGCTAGAGTGCTTCAAAGAGAGACAATTCAGGGATCATCCAAGGATTTGTCGTTTGTCAATATTCAGAATCATCCTTTGGTTAGAGAACTAATGGAGGATCCTACCGAAGAAGAATTGGAGAATCATGGGACAGAAAGCTTTACACAGGATGCGCTGATGACTCAACAGGTGTCCGATGTGGAGTTAGTAGACTATGGTTCAGAAAGTTTGGATTTGGAGGTGTCCAAGTCAGATCTTGATTTTCTGGCAAATTGTTCAGAAGGAGATGGTGAATCTGGTGCTTGTTGTGCAGTTACTTTCCCCCTAGCGTTCAAAGCATGTGGGACCGTGCAGAAGGATACTTCTTGGGCCGATGAAGTTGACCTAGCCGAAGCTGCAAGTAAGACCTCTACTATTTCAGCTGAGTCGAATAAGTTGGATAAAGGATCTGGATTGGCGTCATCCGTGAAGACTGTTACCAAGGAGCAAGAACAGTTAGTTGTAGAACACTTAATCAAAGATTTTAATGTGGACAACTCACATAGTAAGCCCCTTTATGTAACAGTTAACATAGATGGCACTAGATTGGGTAAAGTGCTAATTGATACTGGCGCTACTATAAATCTTATGCCTTGGTCAGTTTTTAAGAAATTGGGCAAGGAAAGGATGGATTTATCTAGCGTCAGGATTAGCATAACTGCATTCAATGGTAAGTCTAAGAATACCGAAGGGTTGGCATGTATGCACATCTAAGTAGGTACTTCTAAGACTTGGTCAGCTTTCTTTATAGTAAAAGGGGAGGGTAATTGTAATGCGATTATTGGAAGTGAATGGCTTCACCAGACTTGTGCTATTTCTTCTACTTTGCATTAGAAAGTAATACTTTGGAATGGTAATGAATATGAGGTAGTCCGTGCTGATGTTTATGCTTATTTGATTGACACTAACTGAGAATTTCCTAGGATATTTATGAAGACCTTGCCTAATGACGAGGGGATTGCTCTCAAGCTTGAAAGTCAACCGACACCTAGAGTGAAAGTTTTAGAAAGCGCAATCAGATGCATTGAAGAGACCGCTGAAGATGGTGAAATACAAAACACATCTGATGAACCTCATACAGTGAACGATTTGGCGTTCAGGGTTTTTTCCATTTATGTAGATTTCCAGGGGGCATCTCTTGGGGGCAAACCTTAATGCCATCTATAGAATCACATGGAATTAAGACTAGCTTGCTCGATTGTATGTAGATGGACAATATGCTTATCTAGATTTTCTCTAAGTAATGGAAGTCTGATAATTTGTTTTGTTGTCTACTAGACCAAGTTAGTTTCTTATTTCTGTATGTGTTACTCTTCAACAAACGAAGTCCTGAAAAACAAAATCATACTACCCATGTAGTATGAAGGGATTCCAGAAAATGATAGGGCTTGTTCCTTATACACCAATAACCAAGTGATTAAAGACAATACATGAAATGTTAGAGTTCTAATAAATACTGTCACATCATTAAACAATTTAATGAATACATCATTCTTAATTCTCTTCTGATTAGGGGTTATCTGCCTTCTTAGCTAAAATGAAATTAGCACGATCCTCCAGAGCCTTAACGAGGATTTGACCTTTGGCGGCTATTCCAATCTTGGTGCTGAAATCATCAAGGGGTTTCTCGGCTTGCTCTCCTATCTCTTGTAATTGTGTAGCATACTAGTAGGCATCTTGCTGTCCTCGTTCGCACATTTCCAGAGATTGAAGGCTTTGTTATTCCCTTTGTTCTATATCTGCTATTTTAGCTAGGAGGGCCCGCTTTTCCTCTACCAGTTGGCGAAGGTGTTCAGTAAGATATTTTCGTTCTTTAGCATATTAATCTGTCTTAGCCCATAAACGAGCCTCATGTCTGAAAGAGTTCAGAATGTATTTTCGAGAGGAGGAGAGGTCCTTTTGGAAAAGATCCTTCTTGGAAAGCATAGTTCTAACGAAGCTTTGGTAAGGTTTAAGCAAGTCGCCTCAGGCGAAGGGATCATCTTTGGCAAGGGTCTCTATCAAATTCTTTAAAGAGAGCATGGCAAGGGCACGATTCCTTGGGCTAGGATCTATCTTTGCTGTGGAACACTCACCAAGAACCTCATAAAGAACCTCCGAAGTCACTATTTGTGAATGGTCTGGCATAAAGCGATCCAGGTAAGAAAAACATGATGTTGATATTCAAAAACACAAAGTGTATAACCAAAATTACGTGGATTGTGGCGGACCAATTCATAAGTCTCTTCCTCCGCAAAGAGGCGGGTGTCTGATCCTATGATGCTTAAGGCCTCAATTGCTTCCGTCTCTGCACATTTCTCTGGTGGCAAACTAACTTCCCTAACAATAAATGTTTCTACGGGAGGGTCTGCCTCTAATGAGTCTGGTATAGTTCGATCCATAAGCTGATCTGCAGATGGACTGGACTCCATTTCCACCGAACATGTTTGAAAAACATCATGTTCAAGCAGAACCTCTGCACTAAACCTTTTTGGTTGAGTGTCAAGCGCTTGGGAGGTCACTGGATTAGATTCATCAGGTGTAGTTAGAGTTGTATCAGAAGAATAGACATTGGAGGTAGCAGGGTAGGCCTGGAGGATTGCAGCGGGCACAACTTCTGAGGTTTAAGGTTCAAAAAAGGACACTGTATCAGAAGAATGAGAATTGGTGTCATTAAGGATAGAAGAAAGGCTTTTTTTGTCTTTTCTTCGAATGACTGTTGGAAGCTTGGTCATCCTGGTTTGTTTTCTGGATGTCAGGAGTAGAGTTCGGTGCTTTGGTGGCTGTAGTAGTTTTCACTTGTTCCTCCTCATCACTACTGATTTTTTGTGGGGTCAATCGGAGAGAGCTTTTAGGAATCCTTCCTTTTCTGAGCAAAAATTGCTGAGACAGTAAACTATAGGGTCAGCCTGGCAACAAAGAAAGCTTGGTCAATGACAGACTTGGTAATATCTTACCTGAGATGGGCTGGCTGTCATCTTCATCAGAGTTTGGTTCACATGATTTTAATGCAGACCGAGTTCGGGCTGAAGGGCTGGAAGTGATGATTCTTCTATGCCTGTTGCCACGTTTTTTGTCTCTAGCATGGGTCGGACGCTCAAAGGCTTCTCGAAGACTGACGATTGGTAGATGAGGAATACGGTGAGAATGCTTATCATCAGCGATTGAGATTGGTTGAATATTAAATTCAAGGGCATTCAATTCTCCTTCATGGATGGTAATCTCCGCTTGATCACCACTCTTCCTATTGAAAGAAGAAACCGCTTTCTTCTTGTATCCTTTGCCTTCTGCATAAACACAACAGTAGGGAAATGAGTATTAAGTAGTTATAGAAGATTCTGAGAAAGCAGCTCAAATGAGATGACATAGCTTCGAATGATGTTACGCTGAAGGTGAAGCTATTGATGATTTTGTCTGCCAAGTGGTTCCAGAATCCTTCGTGATACCACCATAAGGTATAGCTTTCAGTGACCAACTTGCAAGCACTAAAAGAAGGCAAGGTGCTTGTCTTAAATTGCACGGTTGGGCTTTGCCAAACGTCCTCTTCCTCAAACAGGAATCTTGCTTCCTAGTTATGATTTCCTGTGGTCAATATTGGGATGGCTAGAGATTGACATAGGTCGAACTGTCTGGCGACAAGTTGAGGATTGTAATCTTCAAGACCAAAACGTTCAGGCTCAGCAGCGGGTAGGTCCCTGGCAGTCAGGACTGAACACCAGAACTCTGAATCCTGAGTAAAGGAGTTCTTTAAGCCAATTTGCTGCAGCCAGTCTGGAGAAACATCAAACATGCCTAATTAAACAAAATGAGTTGGCCTTGTCCTTGTCACAGAAAGGATGCCAGGTGATTAGTGTCTTTTTGGGCCACTTTTCCTTCTCATTTCACTCCCATTTTGGCTAGTCTTATGCTCATTTTGAGGTCATTTGGGCTTATATTGTAGAAACTTGGCTATTCTCCTTGATTTGTAAAGTTTATATGATTTTCCTTGGTTTTTGGGGTGTTTTTGTATTAATTTGCTTTGAATGATGTTGAACACCTCACTTGAACCTCCCCTTTGTTTGATTTCAGGCATTATAGCTTAAGCTTGATATCATGGAATCATACTTTGAGGCTAGGAAGCTTGGAGGAAGCCTTGGAGCAAAATTGGAACCATTGGAAGGCAAATTGGAGCAAGGAGTTGAAGCTAATTTTGACCTATCTTCACCATTTTCGATGTAACTTTCGTTCTATAAATCAGATTGATGCAACACCAATTGGGTTGGAAACTAGACTTCCAGGGCTTTCCAACAGTATATCACACGCGTCCAATACAGTACTAGATCAAAAGTTATGGGCGTTACAACATTAAAGATGTGCGCAGTCCAGTAGCCTGAAATGTCGAGAGGTTCGAAGCGGACGCTCCAACATCTTGAAGCGGACGCTCCAATTCCCAGAGCGGACGCCTCATACCTCTCGACATTGCTTTCAATGTTTTGAAGCGGACGCTCGAACACTTGGAGCGGACGCTCCGACTGCCTGAAGCGGACGCTCCGAAACTGAAGCGGACGCTCCCGAAGTCGCAGAACCTCTTTTACGGTGGCTTGAAAATACCCATTTTGGGTCATATTTTGTAAGGGGTATAAATAGGACTTGCCTTACTCCCCAAAATCAGATTGTAGAGAGATTGTATATTAGAATTAGGCTTTAGATTAGAATTAGGTTTTAGAACTTATTATACTTCTTCTTCTTAGTTAGAGAGAGAAACGCCATTAAAGATTAGATAGAGAAATCTTATAGATCTTCAATACTTAGTGGAAATCAATCAAAAATTCCTCATTTCTTTGGTAATCTTATTCTTAATCTCATTTCCTTTCTAGCTATTGCATTTATTTTAGTAGATTCTTGTTAGATCATAGTGTTTAATTGATTTCAAAAATGGGTTTCATGGTAGTTGTAGATTTCATGCTTTGCTTTGTTATTTCTTCATTGTTTGCTCTTCTGGGCTAGTTTTTAAGCTAGGAGAGGGGATGCTTGGCTTTGATTGATGACTTGATTGAAATATGGGTTTGATTTGTGTTAATTGGCTTGCTTGTTGAACCTTCAAGGTGCTTTCATGAGTGATGTGAGGCTTGATCACCCTTGTATTGCTTCTTATGCTATGTTATTAGTGCTTGGAAGAGACTATTAGGAGAGTGATGACTTGTTGAGTTCTTGACCCCGACCACCGCGGCGGGATTGGGAAGGCGGTGTCGGTAGTGTGCGGAAGTGACTATCGGTGTTGGTCCATAGGCCTCGAGCGAGACAAAAGGCCCTTTCATGACCCGGGTTTTATGAGAGTGGGAAAGGATTGCCAAGCACTCCCCGACCCTAGCGCTTATCTTAGTTTGTTACTCGTTTTAGTCTTCGTCGCTAGCTTACTTTGCTTGTTTGTTAGTAGTAGTGTTAGTTTGTAGTTGTTCCTCACTCAAAAACCCAAAAATATTTGAAATTCCCAACTTGCTAGCTTAGAACTAGTTAGAACGCCTTGCTTCTCCGTGGATTCGACCGCGACTTACCTATACTACTATTATTAGTAGAGTTAGGACGAGAAGGGTAATTATTCTTGTTAGAGCTTAGAGGAACTAACGACACCCTTAGGAGCTAATCAAGTTTTGGCGCCATTGCCAGGGAAGCAACGTGTTGTTTTGGCTTAGTTTCTTTGTCTATCAAGTTGGATTATATTTTGTGTTTTTTTGTTTTATTTTTACTATTGAGTTGTATTTGCTAACAATTTGCCAAGCTTTGTTCTAGCAAGTGAGAATTTATTGAGGCACATTTTCAAGAATGGCTAGTTTCTCGATTCCTCAATTTGAGAACGAGCCATTTTGGAGGTATTTCAATAGGGTGCAAGACTCACTTCCAAGCAACTATTGGTTTAATATATGGGAGATATGTGAAGTGATTTTCGAGGGATTGAATCATTTCACTCGATATATAGTTGTGTATATTAAGCATGATGGAAGATTCCGAGCTCTTTCTTTGGAAGAGGCTTGGGATTTCTGTAATATCTTTGCTCAAGAAACATATGAGGAGGAAATGAGTATGTTTTCGTCCCAAGGACAACCCAATTATGGTATACCTCTTCCTTCTTTTCCTAATTGTAGTTCAATGCATTCCATTTATAATGATTCATATCTATCAAGCACTTGCATGAATTACAATGTTGTCTCTCTTTATGGCAATAGTGATCTTCCCATGGCAAGTCATGATTTTCCACAACCTCATTCTAGTTGTGATGATTTGCATTCTCATGAGCAAAATTTGAGTATTTCACTTGATTGTAAGCATCATAACCATGATTCTCATGCCTCCAATGATGATTCTTGCGATAATTCTTCCTCCTTTATTGATTCTCAAAGCACAATTGTATGCAATCCTAATTTAACTTTGGGAGATTGTTTTCCTCAATTGATTGAGGCATATGACAAACTTATTGCTTCGGAATTTGATAATCTTGAGAATCATGAAATTGGAGGAAAGAAGTATCGTGAGATACTTGATAGCATTGGGATATTGATGAGGAAGCGCAATTCTTGTGAAAATGATATGAAACGTTGGTCCCAAGAGCGTATGGATGAGATGCGAGATGGCATTGGGATATTTTTGAGGAAGAGCGACTCCCTTGGAAATGATATGAGGCGTTGGACGCAAGGGTGTGAAGATGAAATTGATGAGCCTAGGAGAGAGGAAAAGGAAGAGAGAATTGAAAATGTAGTTGATGAATCTAGGTGTGTTTCTTCAAGGAAGAAAAGTGTGTTTCAAAATAGATTATGGAGTGATGATGAAGACGATTCAAACTTTTGTTTGATGAATCCGGTTCAAGAGGAGAGAAATGTTGATTCAAAGGGGGGTTGTGAATCCTCCGAGCCCATTTTTGCATATCCCTCACCTATTGAGCCTACCACTCCTCTCCTTTCTTCTCCACCTAATCCATCACTTATGAATGATTTCCTTGATGAAGGAGAAGAGAATTTCTTGCTTATGGTTGATGAGGTCTTTGAATTGCATGATGATGAAGCCGTTGAGTATGAGGAGTTCTCATCCCCTTTTGTATTACATGACTCACTTGTAGATCCAAGTATAGCAAATTTGTATAGTAAAGACAATGTTTCTTTCTTTTCTTCTTCTTTTTATTCTTCTTTTTCTTCCTTTTCTTATTTTCTTGAATTTTCTTTTGATTCTTCTCATTTCTTGCCTTTTTCATCATGTAGGCATAGAGTCTTTTTGCACTTTGTGCAAACCTCTCTTTTGACTCTTGCTTATGTGATGCTTCTTGAGTCGTGTGCTAGTGCATATGACAAATTATTGAGATCGTTGAGGTGTTATTTACTAGTAAACACCTAATTTTCTTGTACATAGCTCTTTTTCTTTCTTTTTCCCTCCCTTCCCACCCTTTCACACTTGTTTAAAGCATTGAGGACAATGCTTCATTCAAGTTAGGGGGCATGAAAGACCTTTGTCCTTTGTTTTGAAAAAACCAAAAAAATTGAAAAATTAAAAATCCAAAAATATTTTCTTTTACTTTAATTTTTGTTTTCTTCTCACCTCTTTTCTTTTGGAGTTGGTTGTTTTCTCACTCTTGCAGGTTTGATAGCAGGAGGATTCGAGGATTATGAGGTGTTATATGGTCAAACTCTTGTTAGAAGATTGCTTGGTGAGATCTTTCCAACTCTCCTTTGTATATTCCTTATAGTTGTATATATATATATATATATATATATATATATATATATATATATATATATATATATATATATATATATATATATATATATATATATACTATTTAAGTTTCTTTTTTTATTGATTCATATTCAGAATAATAATTCTATACTACTTAAGTTTCTTTTTTTTTATTTTTATTATTTTAAGCCAATTTTCTTATATTTTATATTTTGAATTTGTCAACGGACTCTCGTGTAGTGAAATTTTTTTGAAATAAAATCCTTTTAATTTAACTAGAAGATTGTTTCTTTCATCCTAGAATAGATCTCAATAAAGTTCTTGCTCATTTTCTTTACTAAATGAAAAAAAAATTCATTTCATATTTTTCTATTGCCCTTTTTTACAAAATGTAAAGTTTCAAATTTCTAGTAGGTAGAAAAAAAATTTTTTTTTTTTTTTTTGTATTGTGACAAAACAACTAAGTTGATGGGGACAAAAAGTCCCCATCTTATAAATTCCAAACTAGACTAAAAACGAAAAATGACAAAATATGGATTTGAAATCGTTTTTTAAACAAAAAGGTACTATTTTAGGGTTGACATAAAAGTTCTTAAGTCTCCATATCATCATAAAATAAAAAGTCTCAGAAAAAGTTCCAATTTATTATAGTTCAATTTAATATTAATAAAACAAGCAAACCTACTTAAATCGTTTATTTTTGATTAGAAATGAAAAAGGAAATTATTTCAAATTTTTATACCATAAACCTGTTTTTAATCAGGTCAATTTTGATTATTCCAGGATTTAATTACTTATTAAAAAAACTTTTTGAATCCACGGTAGCAAGAGATTTTGCTAATGAAAAGGCTTTTAACGCTGCCCAATATCCCTTTTTTTCCAAATATTTTTACGAATACGCTTTTTGTAAATTGAAGTACGTTTTTTTGGAACTGCCATTTTAAATTGATTATTCAATGTTATAGTTGGATGTGAATAACATCTATTATTCAAACCAATCTTTTTTTCTATTTATTATCTATGTATATAGATTCTAGACATTATCCTTTTGAAACTGGAAAAGCATAACTATAAATTAGAAATGGATTTTCTATCTTTCTATTAAATTAGAATATTCATAAAATAAAACAAAAAATTCCTACGAAATTCATTAAGGTTAAGAAAAATTAAATAATGAATCAAAATTTCGAGTTATATCTGTTTTTATCTTTTATGTGTTGTATTAAATTTCCATGTACATAAAAACTCACATTGAAAACTTTAAGAACCCAAACTTTGATTTGATTTTCAATAATAAATTTGAATAATTTTTTGAAATTAAATCTAAATTTTGATTTTCAAATTGAAAAGGCTCCAAGAAAATTTTTAATGGATCCATGATTTGAGATATTTTTTTATTCTGTGCTATAGAAATTATAAAGTAAAGGAACAAATATTGTGGTTTCTATAAAAAAAACCGATTTTGTTCTATTTTGGTTGAAATGGAAAAAAAATTCTGAAATTTTGCATAAAATGAGTTAATAAGTCTGAATAAAATATAGAATAAATGAATTTGAATTATTTAAAAATACTTGATTTTTTATCATTATTGACTTTATTAGATATTAGGTCTTTATTTTATCATTTATATTTTAGTTTAATTTTTATCCTTAATGAAAATCAAAGTAGAATTAAGCTTATCTTTTTACTTCGTAGGCTTCAATAGTTTAGTAGTCACTTTGACTAGCAAATTGGTTATTTGACCAATTAGAACTTCGTGATTTGAATAGTAAAAAAAATACTCAACATCCATATTAATATTTAATATATTAATATTTGATATAGGATAAAAAAAAAAAATGTAAAATAAAAAATTCTATATTAAGATATTCTCTATCTTGATTTTTTATTGACTTCTTTAAAATTAAAATAGAAGCAAGAGCTTTTTCTTTGAATCGTAAACAAAAAAAATTTAAATTAATTAAATATAAAATTTTTCTCTTTTATTATGGAATATATATGTCAATATGCATGGATCATACCCTTCCTTCCATTTCCAGTTCCTTTGTTAATAGGGGTTGGACTATTATTTTTTCCGAAGGCAACAAAGAATTTTCGGCGTATATGGGCTTTTTCGAGTATTTCGTTGTTAAGTATAGTTATGAATTTTTTGATGACTCTGTCTATTCAGCAACTAAATAATAATTATATTTATCAATATGTATGGTCTTGGACTATTAATAATGATTTTTCTTTAGAATTTGGATACTTGCTCGATTCGCTTACTTCTATTATATATATATATATATTACGTTGCATGTTTGGTTGGTTAGCTGTCCCCGTGCCTCGAGCACGGGAGGATTTGGTGATTTGTGCCTTGCCAAGGCGATCTTGAGTTTGTTTTGAAATTGATGTTTCGAGTTAGAGGACTAGGGACGTGAGTTTGGATGTTGAGACTTCCTTGATGGGGGGAATTGAGCATGAGATGTAGCATTCTTGGCTAGGAGTTTCTTGCTCAATTGGTCTCATTTTGGTGGCGAGCCTTTTAGGCCAAGCCGGGTGTAGCCGAGTTGAGGATGGCAAGCCCTTCCTTGAGGCAGTTCTTTTGAAATTCACCCTTGCGAGGAGAGTGCGTCCATTAGAGCCCCTTAAGCACATAAATGCAAACACATTGATGAGGGACCTAGCACTTTGCATGCACACTCTCATTTAGCTCACGACTTTCCGAGATCTTGACCGAGCTACTCTAGGGGAGGACGGAGGCATTCACTTGGCGTAGTTTATTTTTCTTTTCTAGGTTACTTAATTTTTCTTTACACTTTTGTATTTTTGGTTTACATTTGTCCCTTTTTGGAACCCCTCGAGCTTCCCATTCCTTTCTAACCACATTACAAGCCTTTGACCTTTGGTTTTTTGTGCTTTCACCTCTAGTGTTAGTGAAGCATTTGACTTTGGACTTGTATATACGAGCTTAATTGTATAGAGTTGGGAGGTTTGGAAGCGAAATGAGCTTCAAGTTTGGGCATTAGGAACCCACTTACTCAAGTGTTTTGAGAAGTTCAAGTTCAAAAAAAAAGTGAAAATGAAAGAAAAATGAAGTGAAAAAGTCTCAAAAATTCCAAAAAGTGTAGTTCGTATATAAATAAATTGTGTTACAATGTATAAATTTGAGTAAGTTGGGGGGAAAGTTATCAAAGTGAAAGTTGGGAATTTGGTGAGTTTATTATGAATGAGAGTTTGATCCATGTCAATGCTTCGCTTAGGATTTACCACCACATCCCAAATTGTTATCTCCTACCCTTAACCGAGCCTTACATTACAACCCAAAAGTCCTCTTGACCCTAGGGAGTTGAGTCGCATAGGTGGAGGGGGTCGTGAGCCCTCATTTGATGTGCATTGTGCTAGTGTATGAGCTACATGGAAATCTCTTCTTTCTTGAGCCTTGACTATGGCTTTGAGACGCCTCTTGGTTAGGGAGCTTGAAATTGGGGAGGGTTGCCTTTGGATGGAGCAAGTGATGATTAGCCATAGAGTGATTGGGCCCTCAAAAGCCCACGATCTCTTGAAACCTCGAAAGAGGTGGAAACTTGCTTGGTTCCTCATTTGATAGGGAGTTGATTGTCCATTACCGTCCTAGAGTCCTCATTGCACTAACTCGATGCATGCACCATTTCTTGTTGAGAATTGATTGTCTTGGCATTGGTACTTGAGTTGTGGGTTAAACTCATAGGAAACCCTCACGAGAGCACACTCGTCCTCTTTGGCGACATTGAGGTTTAAAGGGCTTGTTACTTGTTGCTAAAAGTAGTCGTGATTCCTACGAAAGTGAGTATTAGTGTATAGACTTATTGCTTGGTGTGTGGTTTGTTTTCGAATAAAATTTCTCTCTCTCGTGCTTTATTGTGTGTGGAAGAAGGTACTTTGTCTCGGGACGAGCAAATGATTAGTTGGGGGGAGTTTGATTAGTGGCTTTTTGGGCCACATTTCCTTCTCATTTCACTCCCATTTTGGCTAGTCTTATGCTCATTTTGAGGTCATTTGGGCTTATATTGTAGAAACTTGGCTATTCTCCTTGATTTGTAAAGTTTATATGATTTTCCTTAGTTTTTGGGGTGTTTTTGTATTAGTTTGCTTTGAATGATGTTGAACACCTCACTTGAACCTCCTCTTTTTTTGATTTTAGGCATTATAGCTTATGCTTGATATCATGGAATCATACTTTGAGGCTAGGAAGCTTGGAGGAAGCCTTGGAACAAAATTGGAACCATTGGAAGGCAAATTGGGGCGAGTTGAAGCTAATTTTGATCTATCTTCATCATTTTCGATGTAACTTTCGTTCTAGAAATCGAATTGATGCAAGACCAATTGGGTTGGAAACTAGACTTTCAGGGATTTCCAACGATATATCACACACGTCAAACGAAGTTCTAGAGCGAAAGTTATGGGCGTTACAAGATCGAAGATGTGCGCAGTCCAGTTGCCTGAAATGTCGAGAGGTTCGAAGCGGACACTTCACCACTTGAATCGGACGCTCCAACATCTTGAAGCGGACGCTCCAATTCCCAAAGCGGACGCCTCATACCTCTCGACATTGCTTTCAATGTTTTGGAGCGGACGCTCCAACACTTGGAACGGACGCTCCGACTGCCTGAAGCGGACGCTCCCGAAGTCGCAGAACCTCTTTTACGGTGGCTTGAAAATACCCATATTGGGTCATATTTTGTAAGGGGTATAAATAGGACTTGCCTTACTCCCCAAAATCAGATTGTAGAGAGATTGTATATTAGAATTAGGCTTTAGATTAGAATTAGGTTTTAGAACTTATTATTCTTCTTCTTCTTAGTTAGAGAGAGAAACACCATTAGAGAGTAGAGAGAGAAATCTTATAGATCTTCAATACATAGTGGAAATCAATCAAAAATTCCTCTATTCTTTGGTAATCTTATTCTTAATCTCATTTCCTTTCTAGCTATTGCATTTATTTTAGTAGATTCTTGTTAAATCATAGTGTTTAATTGATTTAAAAAATGGGTTTCATGGTAGTTGTAGATTTCATGCTTTGCTTTGTTATTTCTTCATTGTTTGCTCTTCTGGGCTAGTTTTTAAGCTAGGAGAGGGGATGCTTGGCTTTGATTGATGACTTGATTGAAATATGGGTTTGATTTGTGTTAATTGGCTTGCTTGTTGAACCTTCATGGTGCTT
This sequence comes from Beta vulgaris subsp. vulgaris, assembly GCF_026745355.1. NCBI lineage: Eukaryota > Viridiplantae > Streptophyta > Magnoliopsida > Caryophyllales > Amaranthaceae > Beta > Beta vulgaris. The sequence goes on along the minus strand of NC_079210.1, from coordinate 14,281,686 downwards.
TCATGAGTGATGTGAGGCTTGATCACCCTTGTATTGCTTCTTATGCTATGTTATTAGTGCTTGGAAGAGACTATTAGGATAGTGATGACTTGTTGAGTTCTTGACCCCGACCACCGCGGCGGGATTGGGTAGGCGGTGTCAGTAGTGTGCGGAAATGACTATTGGTGTTGGTCCATAGGCTCCGACCGAGACAAAAGGCCCTTTCATGACCTGAGTTTTATGAAACTGGGTAAGGATTGCCAAGCACTCCCCGACCCTAGCGCTTTTCTTATTTTGTTACTTGTTTTAGTCTTCGTCGCTAGCTTACTTTGCTTGTTTGTTAGTAGTAGTGTTAGTTTGTAGTTGTTCCTCACTCAAAAACCCAAAAATATTTGAAATTCTCAACTTGTTAGCTTAGAACTAGTTAGAACGCCTTGCTTCTCCGTGGATTCGACCCCGACTTACCTATACTACTATTATTAGTAAAGTTAGGACGAGAAGGGTAATTATTCTTGTTGGAGTTTAGAGGAACTAACAACACCCCTAGGAGCTTATCACCAGGCGCTGGGTACAGCGTCTAGTTGCATGAGACATTTTATGGAACCTTTTGATGATCATAACAAGAGAAATACATCTCTGCGAATGAAAGACAACTGGTTACCCAGGGTGTGTTTGCTTATTTCGTTTTGTTGTCTTGTTGAAGTTTAGTGATGATCTCATCCCGGGTTAGTACGAATCCAAGGTCAGTGTACAAGCTTCCATAGCATGTTAGGAGCCAGAGTGGACCTCCTATGCGGTTAAGGTCATCCCCGTCGATGATTGTTTGCCTACATCTATATAGGCAACGATAAAGCTGTCCTAACATGATAGAGCCTAGAGCCAAAAATGATGAATTGGAGGAAATATTCACGGCTAAAGGCAGAAACATGGCTGAAATACTACCAGATTTACACATCATAAAACGAGTAAGGGCGAAGAGAATATAAAGTACCTCCTCCTCCTTGGTGACTTTTCGTGAAGAATTGGCGAAGTACGTGATAAGCGAATTAAAGCCAATCTTACTCCGGCTGCCCATTACTTCTTTTAGGAGCGTGTGACATTTGGTGTACAAGTCCTCGGCGCCCTTAACCACGATGAATACTCTCAGTTCCTGCCCTTCATCACTATACAGCAACAGCCCAGTAAGGAAAGCGATGTCCACCAAGGTAACTTTCATAAGACCCTGGCAAAGGATAAAAACAGTTGAGGACAGGATCCCATAGCGACATCAGTGCGCAAGTAAGTGATCCATTGAAGGGGATTTTGCTGAAGGTGGTAAGCTTTAGGAAACTTAAGACCCTTTTCGTCTGCCATACCGAGTGAAATTCTTTGAGGCGTTTGAACCAATCGTGGGAATGCATGTCTTGGACCCAGCCTTTGATTAGGTTTTGACTCAGGATCCATTGATGGGTTTGAGTACCTCTACCTTTCCCTTTTCCTTGAAGAACGTAAGCAATGTCATAATTCACTACCGCTCGAAGACCATCTTTGTCAAACAAGTATTTAGAAAGGGTCGGAACTATTTCCTTCGCAAATTTCTTCCTGTCTTCCTCAGTTTCAAAGCGAAATGAAAATGCAGGACCAATGGAACCAACGCCCTTCTTTTTGGGAGTTTCTATTTGCCAATACAGGTCGGGACATAACTTATCTTTCTGCTGCTCGATAAATCGGCACATGAAAACTTGATCAATTGGAAGATCCGAAATTTTACACTGATTAAGTGCTTCCGACGAGAATTCCATTTTCAGATCGGCGGGAAAATTGGCAAATTTGGGTACAAAATTGAGAATAGCGGGTTCGAGAAGAAGACATTGTTTGAATGGAAAGGATTTAGGGCAAGTATGGCGTTTTAATATTTATGCGTGTCGTTTCGACCAAGGCGATTGACCAATGGAATGACGTTTGGAAATTACGCTTTTACCCTCGTTAAATAATCAAAATTTCGGGAGTAGAAGGTTGGTGAGTCTTATTACATACAGGCACTTTCCACTATAAAAAAACGCTTAAGGCAGCTGAAGGACTTACTCTCATTGACTAAAGAGGGGTTGCTTTTTGATCACTTTGTTCGATTGTGACAAAATCTTTTTCAAAACCTCTTTCTCTGTTAATTCTTGTTGAATTAATTCTCTAAGCCGATGATAGACTTTCGTTTCAAAGTGATTAGTAAAGCCAAGTATCAGGGGTTCAAAGGTCTAATGTGGTCAAGGGTTGATAGAGATCTCGCTTATTTTCCCTTAGAACTCAGAGAAAGGAAAAGAAAGGCACTAAGAGATGATGAGTTCCAGCTATTTCTCATCTGGCGTGAAGTGATTGGTCATCCTTACTCAGAGGAGGAACACCGTGCAGACGAGAAGAAATTCCTTGGAGAAATAGAGCGAGAGTCAGAGGAAGATCCAAGTAATGATCAAGGAGATCCAGAAGAGGACTCTAATGAAGGATTTGTAAGTAAGAAGCAACGTCGCCAGACGCGTATATCAAGAAAATCGACTAAAAAAGGGAAGTGTGAGAGGCAGATTGCCAGGGAACAATGTGCTTTGGAAGGGGACTTGTCCAATGATGCTGACTCAGACAACTACATGAGGGCAAAGGATGATTGAGAGGGGCGTGTTCCTTTCCTTTTGTCTCTCCTTTTGTTTTTTCCCTGTTTCTTCCTTCTCTTTTGTTACTATGTCAGTGCTCATGGTAAATTAGAACAATGTTACATAGGTGAGCAGTATATGTATGCATGATGCTAAAATCTAAAAGTGATGATCCTCATTGCTATTTGGCTTATGCGTTTTATTGTTAGCTTTGCATCCTGGAATGTTGGCTCTTAACCAGTAATATAATGTCGAAATATATTCTTGAGATTTAAGAGTTTAAAATATTTCCATGATCATGAAAAGTAATGGGAACTAAAATATTTCTTCACCAAGACATGTCCCATCAAATTATGGTAATTAATGATATTGGGTTTTGAAAATAATTTTCAAAATATTTTCATAAACCGGGAAGTTTATTAAAGAAGCTTCGCGATTTATTGCCAAGCGACGTAGACGGTCTGGAAATAACCACCATAAGACACGTCGTTCCTTATTGCGGTTTCCAGAGGAAGTTATTCGGGTAGCCTAATAATCTTTCATTCCCTTTTCTGTTTTTCTATAAATAGTTGTATGGTATTACGATCCATCCATCAAATTTCGCACTTCTTTTCTCTCCTCCCTTCTTCAACTCGATTCGTTCTTTTTCCCCTTATTTTCTTCCTCAAGCTGTGATGTTCCAAGCAATGGATATCAACCCAGGAAGAGAAGTCCGTATCTACAATATTGCTCACTTAGATTTCTCTGAGAGGTATTGGGGAACTCACCTCGACACTCTCTTCAACAATGTCTGGACTAATCCAGAAAAGGTGTTCCAAGAATTTGGTACACTGGATTACCCTGATGAGTGTGAAAACCACCATTTGGCTGTAGACAGGGTGGCTGAATTTTTTTTTTTTTTGCCAAATAAAGAGATTTTATTACCAAAATAAGCATGAAGCACAGACCAACATACAACTAAAAACAGCAAAGCCTAGCTAGGGAATTACAAAAGCAACAAATTACAAGGCCCATTGAAACGACAAGCAACATGGTATACAATTTGCCTAAAAACAACTTGACTACAAGTAAAGTTATGCTGAAACTTCCTAGCATTCCTTTGAATCCAAATAGCATATACAGCTTCCGCAAATAACATGCCATACAGCTCATGCTTAGCCTGCTTTCCTTGGATCATCTTGCATGCTTGCTTGATCTCTGTTCCAAAAGGCTCAATAGGTCGAGAAATATGCAGTACATGAAGACAAGCATCCCACACCTCACGAGCATAATCACACTCAAAATACAAGTGATTGATAGACTCAGGAGCAGCTCCACAAAGAACAGAAATGGGATCAACATGCATCCCCCAACTCAACAATTTATCACAAGTATATAACCTGCCATGTAACCAATTAATGAAAAGGCTTCGAGGAGAAGCTCTAGACTGATAAATAAGTCTCTTCCAGGGAACAGAATCACAAGTAGGAAGAAGCTTGCAATACAATTTCTGAATAGAAAATTTTCCATGAGCAAGCAAAGCATTCCACCCACCACAATTGTCAATAACAGACTTAGCCTGAAATTTTTTCCTCAACATCCAACACATGTTTGCAGGAACCTGTTGATTCCGTAAAGCCTTAGAATAATAACAATCAACCCATTGCACCCATAGCTTCTCTTTCCGAAATTAATAAGCCCAGAAATGTTTACAAATAGCAGCTTGATTCTAAATAAGTAGATTCTTCACATTGAGACCTCCTGCAGCTTGGAGTACACAAAACTTCCCAAGCTACAAGCGCTTTATTGGACTTATCTAAACCACCAGTCCATAAAAAGGTTCTACAAGTAGTCTGAACTGCCTTCAAAAGCTTCTTAGGAAGAAGAAAAATTTGAGCCCAGAATGCTTGAACCCCAAATAAAACGGATTTAATCAACTGAAGTCTGTCTGCATAGCTAAGTTTCTTAGCAGTCCAGGTTTTAACTCTAGCCACAATCCTTTCTAGTAGAGGTTTACATTGAAGATAAGTGAGCTTCCGAGAGGATAAGGGCACCCCAAGATACCTAAATGGTAAATTCCCCAAAGGAATACCAATACGAACAGAGAGCTGCTGCATAACATCATGAGAAACACCACTCACATAAGGATCACTTTTATCCAAGTTAGCAGATAAACCTGAAGCTTCTGCAAACTTAGTAAAAGCATGAAAAAGCAATTGTAGAGAAACCATATCAGCTCTACAAAATAATAAGAGATCATCTGCAAACATGAGATGGGTGATATTCAACTTCTGATACTTAGGATGAAAATTGAAAACTGGAATGTCAGTCATAGTAGCCATAATCCCGGAAAAATACTCCATAGCAATAGCAAACAAATAAGGAGAAATTGGATCTCCTTGTCGCAATCCTTTCTTAGCAGGAAAAGGATCACAAGGCATGCCATTCAAAAGAATAGAATAAGAGACAGAACAAATACACTCCATAACCCAGTCAACAAAGGCTAGAGGAAAACCAAGCTCAAGAAGCACAACTCTAAGAAAAGGCCATTCAACAGAGTCATAAGCCTTCATTAGGTCAATTTTAAGCATACACCTGGGAGAAAGATGCTTCCTAGAATAGCCTTTAATAAGTTCAGAAGCAATAAGCACATTATCAAACAACTGTCTACCTGGAATAAACCCTGCTTGACTAGGATGAATTACTCCCTGAATCCTATGAGCAAGGATTTTTGAAATGATTTTATAAACTAGAGAACAACAAGCAATGGGTCTATATTCTTTAGCATAAGAAGGTTGAGAGACCTTTGGCACTAAAGTGATAGTGGCACAATTAACTGGCTTATACAACTTACCTAACAAGAAGAATTCCTGAACAGTAGCATAAACCTTATCTTTAAGCACATGCCATCCTTTCTTAAAGATCACAACATTAAAACCATCCAAGCCTGGAGCTTTCAAGTCATTGATAGATTTTAGAGCATTATCAATCTCTGCATTAGTGACAGGCTCAATCAAGCTTTGTCATAAACTATCCTGAAGGACAGCTCCCTTCCTAAACAAAGTGATGTCAACAGCTGGGAGAGTAGCAGCAGCAGAACCCATAAGTTGCTTATCTCATTCTTTACCTCATCAGGAGCAGTAAGCCTTTGACCTTGTTCATTGTAAATACAATAGATTTTGTTTGTGGCAAACCTTTCCTTCATCACAGAGAAGAAATAATAATGATTAGTATCACCAGTATTCAACCAAAGATTTCTAGACTTCTGCTTCAAGGCACGCTCTTCAACCTTCAACCATTTTCTCAAGTTTACAATACATTCCTTCTCTTGAAGTTGCAAATATGAATTGTCACAATCAGAGGATAAAGCAAGTTGAATATCAGCCAATTGTGATCTTGTATCTTCAATTCTGATGGTAGTATTAGCAAACTCCTCTTTATGCAACTGCTTAAGCTTCATTTTAACAGCTTTAAGGGACTGCCAAAGATCCCTCGTAGCAGAAGAATGATGCTTATGGGACATTTCTTCTTTCAAAATAGGCAAAAACTGAGAATGTTCAGCAACGTAGTTCAAGAATTTGAAAGGCCTACCTTCACCAAGAACACAACTACCCAAGTCTAGTTTAAAAGGGGAGTGGTCAGAGATCCCATGTAACAAAGTGAGACATTCACCTCCCGGAAACACATCCAAGAATTTGACATTATGTAGCATCCAATCCAACTTGGACCACACCCTGATTCCAGTAGCCTTATTCGACCACGTATGATAAGAGCCCTTGGTCTGCATTACCATACATTCTGCATTATTCTGAAAAATCTCAAAATCAAAGGTTTCATGGTCAGATACAGGCACCCAATTAATTCTATCCTCACTACTTAGAACAACATTAAAATCCCCACTAATAATCCAAGGAACATCTTTAAGTTCATCAGCAAGATTCATCAACTGAACCCATAAAGACTTCCTATCCTCCACTGTATGCAACCCATAGACTACTGTACAATAGAACACCATGAGGTTTTGTTTAGAAGTAATTTTAAGATGAATTAGCTGCTCTGCAATTTCAATAATATCAACTGAAATTTCAGAAGACAACCACCCAACCCAAATTCTTCCCTTAGGAGAAAAAGTGTAACTATGAACCCAACTCCATTGAGACCCAAACCTTTTAGACACTTTAGTAATATTTTGACACCTGACTCTTGTTTCTAACAAACCACAAACCTGAATTGAATGCTGATTGAGGTATTTTCTAACCTCAACACACTTAAGGGACTCATTCATGCTCCTTATATTCCAAGTGCTAAGGATCATTAGAAGAAAGAGATGACCCCCCTGCATCAGGTTAGGCCACCTTCCCTCCACCATCACCAGCCTCATTCAAGACGTGAAAAGGATTACTTACAGAAGGCACAACAACTGGTCATGAAACCTCCCTAGTCTTTTTAGTATTAAGCTTCCAACCATAATCATCATCAGAAGAAACAAGATTAGTTACACCAGGAGTCTCCATAATTTGCTTACCTTTATCTTTTTCCACATTCTGTTCAGAAGGCACAACAGTAGAAGCAACAGGAACTGCAGACTCAGCCTTCTTAGTAGGTTGGTCATCAGACAAACCAACCTTCTTCTGCCAAATTTTCTTACCTGGAGTAAGCTGCGCTATAGGCTTAGTCTTCTTAGCCTTACAATCATGCCCTACTTTTTTACATTGAGCACAAAAGGGTGGTTTCCACTCAAAAACAACCTTCTAATAAAAAACTTGACCATTAGGTGCAGCAACAGAAATGGACTCAGGCAAAGGAACAGTAACATCAACCTCAATGAGAAGCCGAGCAAAGGAGACCCGAAGCTGCTTAGAAGTACATGTGTCTGCCCATAAAGGAACCCCCAACAAGCTGCCAATACGACTCAAAGAATCTGAACTCCAACAAGATAAAGGCAAATTTTGCAATTTAACCCATAACGGAATAACTCGCAAAACTTCCTGATGAAAATCAAAATTAGGATTCCAAGGCTTAATCACAATAGGCTTGCCCCTAAATGAATGAGGACCAGCACACAACACTTCATCTCTGTCAGCTTCAGAAGCAAATTTAACCACAAAATACCCCTCTGTGTGTTTGTAAATAAGTGGTTTTTGCAAGTGATTCCAATCCTTACTAACAAATTGGGACAAAGCAGTAATAGTGGGAGTATCACCTACAACATACATCACAACAGCAGATTTCCAATTAATCGTCATAGCATCAATTTTAGATTGTTGTAATTGTGCAATAGAAGTCCCATCTTTAATCATAGGCGCAATAAACCCTAATTTCATGCCTTTAGTGCCAAATTTTGAAGAATCAAACAATTCATTCCATTTATCAGGCTGTTTAACAGTATTAGAACTAACCTCAATCGTAGAAGCAACAGGCGGCGCAACCTCATTTACACCCTGCTTTCCCTGATCCCTAATAGCTGGGGGAGCAGGCGTGGGAGTAGCAGTAGGACTCACCTGAGAAAAAGAACGATTTGCCTAAAAAGCCCGCTGAATCGCAGCAACAACATGCACTGGATCAAGTGGCGCTACTGTTCCATTGGGCGCAACAGCAATCACCGACGAATTAGCCTTCACGACACTACCAACACCCTGCTGAGAAGGCTGACTACTCTTAGACGAAACGGGCACGTGACAAATTTTCTTCGATTTCCCCATCTATGACGGTGGTGCAAGTTAGCAAAGACCCTTAACGTGCACCAGAACCTAGAGAGAGAAAACACATTCTAACTCGTAAAATTTAATACATACAAAGACTCCAAGGTGGCTGAATTTTTAGAATTAAAGAGGAATGCATTCATCAATGGTCCTGCACAGTGCTGGGGGGAGAGACCTTTAATACACAAAGACGTTGAAGGAGGCACGAGGAAAAGCATCGCTGATACTTTCCATAACACGGATTTTGTTAGCGCCAACCTATTCCCATGCGTCAAGGATGCTATCTTTGCCTTGCACAACCTATCTCAAGTGTGTAAGGCATTCGCCGTGGGTACTAGGGCAGTATCTGGGCACAAGATCATGTTCTATACTCACGTGGTCTTGGTAAGAGGTCAATACTACGAGGTACTGTTGGCTAAGGGCCCTGAAAATTCCATAAAAATGGTACGTTATAAATGATGTTGCCAGTTATGGGATGACTATATCCGATGGCGGCACTTTGTGAATTGGGAGATGACCGCGCCAGAAACTGATGATTTTGAGGGATACTTGGAGCGTGATGACGTTAAAGAAATTGTGTCCCGACTTCCAAGCGCTCCTATGGTTGTCATCCCTAAAGCAGAGCCCCAAAATAATTATGTATTTCACTATATATAATTAGGTTGTCTTTTGTTTATTCATGAAGAAGCAAGGTTTCAAAATGCTCTTTGTTTAATTTGAACATAAATTCAGAACTACTGTGCAATCTTGTCAAAAAGCATTGCTTGGCAATGTTACAAGTGTATTTCTGAATTCTTATTAATTAATGAAAATATTTTTCTTAAGGTAAATACAGAGCATCTTCTCTTTATTTGTTTTGGCATAATATTAGTACAAAATCATTAATTGATGAACGGTGTCTAATGAAAAGACATTTCAATCGTAATACTGGCGTCATCACTAAATGACTGCTCAGTAATGATGACTTTCGTGGGATAATGGGTCAATTTATGACTTCGGTTCCCGAGTAATTTTCCAAATTAAAGGTAAATGTAATTCTCGGGATTCGTGTTTGTTTAATTGAGCATTATCCCATTTGTAAGTCCCTTCTCTCATTTCTCATGCAAACATAAGATGACTACAAAATTATATTCATACTAGTATAAAGTCACTCTTAGATCGAAAGCGTGAAAATGAACGAACTTGAGTTTCTGGCAATTGAAGAATGTTAATTCGCAAGGACTCAAGTGATATCGTCCTTACAAATTAAGGGGGAAATTTGTTACGGATCAAAAATATAAAGTTTGACTTTGTTGACCTAATCAAGAAGTTTGACCAATGACTAGTAACTAGCGATGAATAAGGCAAAAAAGATGAACTAGCGATACATGGCGTTCTTAATAGAGTTTCAGTCTGGCGACGTGATGACAGCGGTACAAGGGAATTGTAGCATGAACGGCCCATCAGAAGATAGCCCAAAAGTAGGCCCATGAAGAATCAAGCGACAGCGAGACTTGAAGGAAATTACGAATGTTTGAAATATGAAAAGAAGCGGCAAGAAACCGTCAGATGAAGTAACTTCCAGCCACGATCTCACCTTTAGAGGTCTATAAATAGAGGCAGTGGCAAAGCGGAAAACAACAACAACACAACAACAACACATCTCTTTTCTTCGCATGTAGTTCCTTTAGCCACACTTGGCTTAGTAGCCACATTAGTTTAGCTTTGCGTAGCCTAGATTAGTCTAGCGTAGCGTAGTTCATCCAATTATGGATCATTAGGCTATTCGTTTTTCATCCCATTTGTGTGAACATGGAGGTAATCATCCTTCCTTGTAATACAATGGTAGTCTGATACTTATCCCTTTTCAATGGAAGGTGTTGGTTTCTCTTTCATTTCTGTTTGTTTTATGCTTCAGATTTATTCCACAACAAGTATTTTCATTATGTTCCAGCTTCTTGATTAACTCTGATTGCTTTGGAGCTATTTTTACTTTAGCGAGGTTATCTATATAATCAGTAACCAGAAGGGCAACCCCCTACCGAACTAAGAACATATTGGGCGGTTGACTTGTTGGTGAAGTGCAAAATCACCTCAAAAACGTTAAATACAAGTCGATCACTTGTATGTAAATCCACTACATAATGATCTTCAGGATCATCAAATACTTTATTTGCTAACACACTATATACTCCAAAATTTCTACATACAAGTAACTTTGGTGAGTTTCTGGTCACCTAATACTGAACAACATATAGGCTATCATGGTGAACTTCTGGCCACCAATCACATATTCCCATACAAATATATTCTCTTGAAAATTTCTTCAAAATAAACTATTAAAATCACAATTCAAATACAGCCTAATCTTAATGTTATGTCTTGCCATTCAATTCATTTCATATATTTAACATGAGAGAGGGTCAGCACATCATTTCGTTCATATTAAATGAAACTTCAAGTTTCCAGAACTGGTAATTATTAAACCTGGATGGCCTATTTCAAACATCACATCCAATCACATTTTCTTTGAATTTCAATGGTCAATTAAATTGTCACTTTTCCAATAAAGGTGATCATCTTATTAGGCATACTTCATGGATGGCCATGAGTATGATGTGATGTATATAAACACTAATATGTACGTGTTTCTGTCTATCATTGGCAAGACAATCAATTGATAGTTGATCTTATAATAATTCACACTCTACTGGAGTAATGACTATTGCCTTGACACATGCTTATTCTGTTGGGCATCTTCTTTGGTACTCTTTTAGAGTACTTTATATAATCTTAGTACACTTTAATGTACTAGAATCGATCTCTTCAGGAGATTCATTAAAATGTATCACTTTCTTAAATTTATTTCCGTGTCATTGTCACATTGTTGCTCCGATCTCTTCCTCTTTTGAGGATTCTTATCATTATAAGATATTAATTTATCACGCTTCGGGCATGTTAAATATTCATTAGCAATTGATGTTGTCCTTCTGGGACATAAATGTTGAGTACTTGAGTTCCTACCTTGAGTTTTGAATGATGACAAACTGCATTGAACTATAATTCTATGCAAGTTTCTGTTTGCATGTGCAGGTACAAAGACACAAGTTCCATGGATGTAAAGACGAATCTCATGAAGCCAAGTCTTGAAGATTGCATAAAGGCCAAGAGATCAAGGATCATATTTTTAGGTCTTAGATGCAATGTAAGTGGCAATTGGATTGTATAATGCACTATAAAGGTTAATCTTAGAGAGATGAAATAGTTGTGGATGATAAGGAATCTCAGTTACTTATCATACACAACTACAAGTAAACTTGGCTGACTGGAACAATCTGGGAACAAATCCAAACCAGTCCTCTTAAGTTTACTTCTTAACATCCGTATTTTTGGAAAGTTTCTTTCCGCACAAAATCGATTTGAAAATTGAACGGATGGCTGAGTTGTTGTACAAGCAAGATATCTTAAGTATGGTAAGCATGATATATTTTATAGTGCTGATTTTATTTGATCTCAAATAAAACCAGCTGAGTATATTTTCTGTGGAATATTTCTATAATCCCAAGGAAAATATACTCATGCAATATTCTATTTCATGCAAACCTAAGGCTTACTTAAGACATGCTGCTCGTACCTAAACCCTAACACTTTTTTCACGAGCATAATTTGTATTCACAAGCTGCAAAAGTTCTCTCTCTCAAACGTTTAACCTAGCATTAATCCATTGCCGCATTAAGAGCTTAATATACTCTCATTCTAAGCTATTAGGCTGATTATTTTCTGAGAGAAAAAAATGTTGTTTTTGAGCATTCTTTGAGTTCAGTTTGCTGGGGAAGTTGATCAGGGATCAGCTTCATTTGAACCGCCATAGTTGGTGGTTGAGTCGAACTTCCATAGGTGGAAGTTGGGGAATCTTCTTGTGCATAGCTGCATAGGTTGATTGAGTGTGATTCTTTTGTTTTTCTGAGTTGATTAATAAAAGAGTGAGTGAGTGGAGGACGTAGCCCATAGTAGGGTGAACCTCGTCAAATTCTGTGTTGTTTATTGCTTTCATTATTCCGCTGCTGAGAACTGTTCCTAAACTGTTTTTACATACATCGAAAAATTTACAACACTTGTACATTACTTAATTCACCCCCCTCTTGAGTATCACTTGCACTTTAAATTGGTATCAAAACCTAACTTCTTGAAAGGGTAACACCTAGAGAAGGAAGAGGAGATAAGTACTCAGGAGATGACTAATGGAAATGGAGGATCAAGGCTGCCCAAGTTCAATGGAACAAACTATCCTTTGTGGAGGATTTGCATGCAAAACTTCATTATCGGCACTGACTATGAGTGCTGGATGATAAACAGAAACGGCCCAAAGAAGGTTGCTCCTAATGCAGATGGGACATTTAAGAAGGAAAGTGAAAATACATCCACAGATCTGAAGACATTTGAGAAGAATGCCAAGGCCATGTCACTGCTTCAACAAGGTATTGCTGATAATGAGGTTAGTCTTGTTTTAGCATGTTCTACTGCTAAAGAAATTTGGGAAACTCTAGAGTTGGCTTATGAAGGTACAAGTGAGGTCAGGAGATCTTAAATTGATATGCGTATGTCTAATTATGAAACCTTTGATATGAATCGAGAAAAAAATATAAGAGATATGTTTACTCGTTTTATGTCGGTTATTAATGATAGAAATAACTTGGAAAAAGCTTCTCTAGTGAAGATCTGGTCAGGAAAATTTTGAGAAGTTTGACAGGAAAATGGCTGCCCAAGGTTACTGCAATTCAGGAGGCCAAAGATCTATCAACCTTGTCCATAGAACAACTTATTGGGTCATTAATGACTCCTGAGTTGTTGGTTGATTCCAAGGAGAAAAGCACAACTAAGAACCGAGGGCTGGCCTTGAAAGGAGAAGAGACTGAAGAGGATCTGGATGAAATAGGACTTATGGCAAAGAGATTTGAAAGGAGTCTCAGTTCTCAATAAAAGGGCAAATCTTGGAAGAACAAAGGCAACACAAAGAAGACCAATACCAGCACTGGTTGCTTCAAATGAGATGAAATTGGGCACATGATCAAAGACTGCCCGGCATGGAAAAATGACGAAAGGAGGACAGAGAGAGAAGAAGATAACAAAGAGAGCCATGCTTGCTGCCTGGGGAGATTCTGACTCAGGTGGTGAAAGCGAGGAAGACGAGGCTCTAATGTGTGTAACTGCATTGATTAGAGGAACAGATCTGATGCAGACCAGTTCTGGAAAGAAGGGTCACATGTGTCTCATGGCAGGAAGCAGTTCATCTGATGAAGAACATGTAACTATCTCTGAAATGCAAGAACAAATGAGGTATTGTGATAGAGATGAGTTATTAGAATTTATTGAGTTTGCAATAGAACAAAATATTAAAGGAAATGCTGCTTATAAGGCTAACAAGAAGAAGCTTAGAGAAGTAACCCGAAGGTTAGATCTTAGTGAATGTCGTTCCTCTGAACTTGAACTTATTTGTACAGAACTGAAAGAAAAAATTTCAGGGCTTGAAATAAGTTTGGATCAGAAGAATATAGAACTTGAGTTACTAAAACCTCAATCAGATTTTACAAATGAGAATTTTTATATAAATAATGAAAGAGGTTTATTAAACTTAAGGAGGGTGAAATTGAGGGTATAAATTTCGAGTTACTTAAACAGAAAACTTTCACACTTAGTCATTCTGATTTGATTTTGGCTCATAATTATATGATTGATGATGTGGAACAGTTGTTTAAAGAATATGTAGATTTGAAAGCTTCTCCTGCTAGCAAGAGTGATCCTAGTGTTAATGTCGAGGAGTTAAGTTTGGTATATGAGGGTAAGATTTGTGATTTACAAGCTGAAATATTTGAGTTAAAGAAGAATATCAACACTGAAGTTATTCAAAGTAATCAAAGTGTTGATATTGAATCTTTACACTTAGAATACGAAGCTAAAATCTATGATCTTCAAGCTGAAATATACCAACTTAAGAAAGGCAAAAACATTGAGATCACTACCGGACCAGATCCTGAACTGGTTTCAAAACTTAAGGATGAGTTTCATAGGGCAAAATTGGATCTTTCCATTGCTGCAGAATATAATGAGGCTCAATTTAAGAAACTTGAGACAAAGGAACAGGATCTCAGTGATCGCCTAAGACAGATGAACAGGTTGCTCGATGCTTAGAGTACTCTAAACATCCTAACCTCACAACCTGGTAATTCTCAGAGGTGTGGATTAGGGTATTCTGGTTCCAGTTCCCAACAGCCACCAAAGTTGGGAAGAGATAAAACTTGGATTTTTGAATTCAAAAGAGGTAAGTACGTGTTTGCAAAGGACATGCATGTATGCACCTATTGTGGTAAGAATGGTCATTTGATTGATGCTTGCTGGACTAAGCAAAAACATGATAAAAGTAATCAATCACATGTTCAAAAGGTTCAGAGTCCAAGAGGTTACACACAAAATTGGTCCAAAACTAGAAAACATGATAAAACAATAAGGGCCAATGTAAAACAAATCTGGGTAAGAAAGGACAGAAGCAAACCAGTTTCTAAAGGAAAGGAACCCAAGAAAATTCGGGTTCCTAAAACTAAACCTTGATTTGTTTGTGCAGGTTAGAGTGAAAGGAAAGCCATACTGGTATTTGGACAGTGGTTGCTCAAGACACATGTCCGGGGATAAAAGTCAATTTCTTTCACTCGTAGCCTATGAAGGAGGAAGTTTTACCTTAGGAGATAATAACAAAGGTTTGATCAGAGGTATAGGTAAGGTTGGTAAGACACTTTCTCAAGCAATTGATAATCTATATTTTGTTGAAGGTTTGAAACATAACCTCTTGAGCATTTCTCAGCTATGAGACAAAGGAAATCATGTTGAATTTGAAACCAATCTTTGTCACATAGTCAACACTGAAACAAAGGAACTGGTCTGTAAGGGGTTTCGACACAATAATGTTTACATAAAATTCTTGAGTCAGATTCCTAAAACAAGTGCTACTTGTCTCAGTGTTGTAGAGGATGACCATTGGTTGTGGCACAAGAGACTTAGACATGTAAGTTTTTCTTTGCTTAATAAACTGCGATCTCAGGACTTAGTTACAGGTTTACCTAACATTAAGTTTGTTGCAGATCATATTTGTCATAAGTGTGCTAAATGGAAGCATGTGAAGTCCTCTTTTTAGCCAAAGAAGGTTGTAAGCACAACTAGACCATTTGAACTTTTTACACATGGATTTGTGTGGGCCCATGCGTGTGCAAGGTCGAAATGGTCATAGCTATGTGTTTGTTTTAGTTGATGATTACTCTCGTTACACTTGGACAATTTCCATGAAATTTAAAAATGAAACCTTTGAAGAATTTGAAATCTTGGTAAAACAAGTCCAAAACAAGATTAATCATCAACTGGTCTCTATTGGGTCTGATCATGGTTCTGAATTTGACAATGTCAGCTTTGTAGGATAGATGCAAAAATACGGATAGATAAAAGCAGAAATTAGATACACAGATTGATGACATGGCAGCCATGTCATCACCAACTGTATATACGGTTTGAGCAACCGTATATACGGTCACCCCAACCGTATATACGGTTGGTTTTCCGTATTTTTTTTAAATTTTTATTTTTAATATCTATCTTTCTCCTCCCTAAATGCCTATAAATACATGCTCTCGGTGCTTATTCGATCATCAACGAAAATCAACAAAAAATCAACAATTATCAACGAAAATCATCAACTACAAATCAACTACAATCAACGAATTCTCTTGTATTTAGTGCAATTCAAAACTCTCCCAAATCTCTCAATTCAATCCACAAAATACAAATCACCCTAAAAATCAAGAGTCACTCAACTTTGTCGCAGCTTTCGGAGTCGTATCTTTGCGGATTCAGGTACAAAATTGTGAGGCTATCCAATCTTAATCACTCTCTTCTTTTTTCTTGTTTTTCTTTCTTTCTTTTACTCTTAATTAATATAATACTTTGATTTTTATTTCAAATTAATAAAAGATGTAGAAATCCACTTAATTGTAGATTCATGTAAATATGTAGGTTTAATTAAATCGCCTTTAGTTTTCAATTTTCCTTTGTTCTTATTATTATAATTATTATTTCTTTAATTTTCCTTTGCTTCTAGTTTTGTATATATTTTTACTCTTAATTTTTGTATATATTATTATTCTCAATTATTGTATATATTATTCTTGATTTTTGTATATATGATTTTTTTATTGCTTAAACAAGATCGGAATTTTCTTGAATCACATTAAAGTCAGATTAATTATGGATGAACAGATTTTAGGCACCATATTAATTTGATTAATCCAAAGAGGTCACAATATTTAGGATAGGTAGTAATTCATGTATTAATAACAACCTACTTTTTTTAGTAATATTAGGTTAGTGCGCTTTCTAAGGTCAAATCGATCAATAGGCTCTTTGAATTCAATGATTATGATTTATGGAATTACAATGAGACCGAGTAGAGGCCGCTACATGTGGGCGGATTGGGTCAAAGATCTGGTTTGTACCATGTCCCCGAACCCACAATCTGGTTACTGGACCTAGCAGTGGGGCCATTAGTTTGGCACCAATGTTTCGGGTGTCCGTGATTAACCTGTATAGGCACGGTGGCGATTCCCTCAATTCGACAACACACCCCAACGCATTCACATGCGGATTCCATGGCTCAATTCCATGACACTGAGACTAAGGTCAACACCCCTAAGGCGGGGGGGAAGCCTTACAGTTTTTGGTGACTTCACTGGGGATAATCACCATTTGGTGAGTGGACAGACTTAACTTGAAAGTCTTGTAGTTCCATCTTCATAATTAATTGAATTGTACTTGTGACCCTCCGAGTAGGGTCACACCATAGGTTCCTTGGTCTCAATATGGGCATGTTCTATGCTCGAGATCACCTTAAGGGGGGATACTACCTTGGTTGCATGTGGGTAATGGATCACATGTCTAAGGCAAGTCCTATCCCACCCATGTCGTGTGTGCACGTGTTACTGGATGCGTGTACATAAGGGGTAACTCGGCCATACATCGCTAATTGCTAGTGGTGAAATTGGACCCAGCTCTTCTCTTAGGCATGGTACCCTCTCAGACATAACCAAGCCGACTTATAGTTCACTTATATCCTGACCTTATGTGAATAAATTGGACTTGTGTTTTTATCAATGTGCTTGTTAACTTGTGACTCTTCATCTAATTCAATTAGCCCAAGCACTTAGCATAGCCCTCAATTAAGCCTAGTCCCTCAGTCTATGGTTCAAGACATGAAGTTCAATGACCCATTAGGTCAAGTCCCTTAGCTCATGACCCTTAGTCCTAATCCAAGTTCTATAGGTCAAGACCTCTAATGCAATACCACTCAATGTCCCCAATTCAACTCACAGGCCCAATTCAAGCTCGGACCTTAGACTAACCTAGACCCATTCCATGTCAAGCTCAAACCTAAGGACCCAAAACTGATGTAGGTCCAATTAGGCACTCTCAAATTCAAATTGAAGTCCAAATCCAGTTAGGCCCGAAAACCTTAAAACAGAGTTAGGTCTAGGCATGGCCCATTCAAGTCCAATTTCAAGTTCAGTTCTTAAGTTTAGAACCTTAAGCCCGAGTTAGGTTCAATCTTAAGAGATTTCAATTGCTAGTCCAGTCCTTAGTCTAGTCTTTTTGTTTCTAGGTCTTAAAGTGATATCTCTTGATTTTCAGCAAGATTGCAAAGGCTCGAGACTTGTATTTGGGGCCCAAAAGAGTAACAAGAAGCCAAACCCGACGTGTCCCAGTTCTCCAAGGCACTTCCATCCCAAGAAAGCCCAACTCCTTCCACTTAGCACAACTCTAAATGGCTAATGTCGAACAATAACTCGCTGCTATTCTAGAACAGCTCCAGAACGTGAATTCTCGCCTTGATACCCAAGAAAAGAACATCAGGGAACTGAAGGAAAAGAAGGAAAGAGAGAAACCTCTTGAGTCTGATGGCAGAAAAGCAAAAGAGACACCACTACCTCCTCCGAAGACCAAGGCGGAAAAAAGGGTTGAACAACTAGAAGAACTGGTCAAGAAACTGTCTGAGAATTCAATCCATGGGCCTCGTGTTACTGATTATGAGATCAAGGGCCAACTTCCCAAGAATTTTGTCATCACCTCCGTTCTTTCAATATATCAATGGCTCTTAAGGGAATGGGCAAAGAGTTGTTCGCTTTGGTATTCCCTATTACTCTAGACACCCATCTATCTAGGTGATTCAAGAATATGAATCAAACCAAGCTCGATGCTTGGGAATACATCAAACAAGAGTTCCTAAAGCAGTACAGGTACAATTCCAAGCTCCCTGTCGGTCTCCGTGAGCTAGAGGCCACCAAGCAAGGAGAGAAAGAAGACTTTGCTACTTTCCTTAACAGGTGGAGGGAGAAGGCCGCTCAAATGACTAACAGGCCCAATGAGGAAGATCAAGTTCGAAAGGTAATCAAGAACCTTCAACCCAAGTATCGAGAGTCGCTCAAGTTCCAAGCCATTGATTCATTTACTAGACTCTACAAGGTCGGGCTCGTCGTTGAGGAAGAAATTCAGAAGCCTAAAAGTAATAATGGAAACTTTAACAAGAACGGTGGATCCTCCTCTTCCAACACGGATCAAATCAGCCACATTGCCAATATCTTCGATGACAACTCTTCTAACCATCTCAACTCTTCTCACGACAAGCCCCAAGGGCCACAGAGAACCTTTTTTCCGCTTGGCATGACTTATGAACAACCCTTTGACAGGTTAACTTCAAAAGGTGTGCTCGCTCCTATTGGGCCCACTCCAGATCCTTCGGAAGATAAGAAAACTAAAAGCTGGAATGCCAATTCCTATTGCAAGTTCCACCAAGGAAGGCGCCACTCCACCGAAAACTATTGGGTTTTGAAGCATAAGATCCAGGACATGATTGAAGATGGTCGCATCCCACTTCCCCCGGGAGCAAAGGATAAGATCAACATCCACACCAATCCACTTGCCACACCATTAGTCGCCACAAGGCGTGGATCATTGATCTGTGCGGGCTTCTATAGATTGAGTCACAGAGTCCTAGTCCTAGCTAATCTTTTCCTTTTCTTTTTCTTTTGAGTCTATGTCATTTAGGATGTAATGTTTTCCATTTCAATTTCAATAAAATAAGCCCTTTTTCTTTTTTCAATTTTCACTACTCTTGTTTTCTAATTCAATGATGAGACTCTTACCACTCAATGACCTAAAAAAAGGACAAAAAAAATAAAAAAAATCAATAAAATTCAAAAATAAAATGGACATGCTCGAGAGGCCCTCTTCCATAGCTTCAAAAACTAAATCCTTTCCCTCCATTTACCATAAACAAAAAATAAAACATCCATTGCAACCCCTTTGAGCTTATTGGCCATTTTCTTTCTTAGCCACATCAAAATACCATTTAATGACAAGCGAAGTTCAAAGAAAATTCAAAGCCTCAAAAGAAATGCCAAAGTCAAGTGAAATCAAAATCAACCTCAAAGTTCTAAAGCCAAAAGCTTGTCAAAGTCCAATACAAAATCAAAGTACTATTCAAACCTCACACCCTCAAACCTTAACCTACATTACAACCTCAAATGTCCTCTCCAAATGAGCATTGTCCATCACTTTCACACACAACCTCACGAACTACGACTGGTCTGATTCCGCAAGGATACGTAGGTAGCCTCACCTCGAGGTTCGACTAAATTAGTAAAAATAAAACGAGGTTCATCTCAACGAGTGGTTTGATTCCCTAGAATTCGAAAATACCCCTCTCAATCTAGACCCCGACATAGACTCATACTTGAACCCACATCACTAGCCAACCTCAAATCTAGCCACATCTTTGATCCTTAGTCAAAAATTTTACCTTTTTTGTTTCTAGAACCATAGCCTATTCTTTGGCCACCTTTAAGGACTCATTGACTCAATCCCCAAGACGTAAAGCCACCTAACCTTTAGGGTTAGTACATCTCGTTGGGGGACTCATCCCTATAATCTACAAAAATGACCCATCTACCATCAGAATTGTCTCCTCCACATTATCACTAAGCCTAACCTCTTCAAAGACCACCAACACTATCCACATAAATAAGCTAACTACATTATCTCCGAGTCTCGCTGGAGGGCTTGCCGTCATCATGGTCCCTTATTTTCCAGTTGGGGGCTACTTGTCTCCTAAGGCCCTATTACGTGTTCAAGTCTGTCGAAACTCCACTTATGGACCCTGTCTCTTTCAAGTCAAAGTCAATGTCCCGTCAATGTCAATGTCAAGTCAAAGTCGATGTCAAGTCAACATCAATGTCAAGTTGAAACTCGAGTCGTGTCTAAGTCGAACCATAATAGTCCATGTCACCTTTATACAGTCACTCTTCAATTAACACATTTCCATAGGCCCGCATCAATCAACACTCTTCAATCAACACTTAGTACTAGGATTAGACCCCAGTATCGTCCTTTCATGTCTTGAACCAGACCTAGACAAGACCCTTTCACATTGCGGAGGTTCAAGCTTACCAAAGGAAATTCAAATTCAAAGACCCTTTTTCAAATTCAAAGACCCTTTCAAATTCCGAAAGTTCAAGCTTACCAAAGGAAATTCAAATTCAACGACCCTTTCAAATTCAAGATGCCTCTAGCATTAGGCTAGAACAATGCCCCTTTCAAATTCAATGACTCTTTCAAATTCAAGATGCCTCTAGCATTAGGCCAGAACAATGCCCCTTTCAAATTCAATGACCCTTTCAAATTCAAGATGCCTCCAACATTAAGCCAGAACAATACCCCTTTCAATTTCAATGATCCTTTCAAAATCAAGATGCCTCTAGCATTAGGCCAGAACAATGGCCCTTTCAAATACAATGACCCTTTGAAATTCAAGATGCCTCTAGCATTAGGCCATAACAATGCCCCTTTCAAATTCAAATTCAAGATGCCTTTAGCATTAGGCCAGAACAATGCGCTTTCTCAATTTCAAAGTCACAAGTTACAAGTCAACATTGCATGCAAATCTCTTTAGGCTTTAAAACAGACATATGTCATTATCAGGGTAGTCCTTAATCTCGAATTAGGGCTATCATTTTCAAGTCACTGTTCTTATCCTAAAAAGCCAAGGCCAGCCATAAGGAGAAAATCGCTCAAGGATTCAAGCACTTCCGAGGGAGTAAAACCGCATGGGGCGCGGTAACAGGTAAAATTAACCATTGTTTTGCAGGTACCGGCATAAAAGGATAACTCAAGGTCGCATAACGTCTTGAGCTATCCTCCCTCCCAAATCAAAAACTTTGACTTTCATCTTACGAGAACAAGTCTCCAAACTTAGCCAAAGTGGGGGCTTCTGTAGACACCTAAAAGTGTGTCCGCAAATTGGATAGCCAATGAGGAAAAGTACGACATTTCGAAATAGATTCGTTTCCGGAAGTTGCGACAAAATCCATAAACCACATCCATTTGCACAAGTTGAATTAAAGTTGAGTTTGAAATCGTACGCCGAGAGCCTAATAATAGGCGGAAAGTATTTATTTTTATTTATTTAAATTATTTTATATTTTTAGGCTTTTAACTTTACTTTTAGGATTTTTTAGAATATTTTCATTTTGTTCTTCTCATTTTTCTGAGTCGGCCAATATTTTTAGATTATTTTTATGATTTTTCTATGATTTTCAAGGATTTTTACAAGTTCGCGAAATGATTTTCGAAAATAAATAAAATTCAGAAATTCTAAGAGAAATCCGGAGAATACGGGAATGATCCGGGATATTCTAGAAGGTTAAAACTTGATCTCCAAGCAAGCCATAATTAGATAAAAGGATAAATTGGATAAAGGGTAATTCTAGGATCATAGAAAAGATGCAATAATACGGATAGATTCTAGGATCGTCATCATGACCGTATATACGGTCACCCCAACCGTATATAAGGTTGGTTTTCCGTATTTTTTTTATTTTTATTTTTATTTTTTATATCTATCTTTCTCCTCCCTAAACCCCTATAAATACATGCTCTCGGTACTTATTCTACCATCAACGAAAATCAACAAAAAATCAACAATTATCAACGAAAATCATCAACTACAAATCAACTACAATCAACGAATTCTCTTGTACTTAGTGCAATTCAAAACTCTCCCAAATCTCTCAATTCAATCCACAAATTACAAATCACCCTCAAAATCAAGAGTCACTCAAATTCGTCGTAGCTTTCGGAGTCGTATCTTTGCGGATTCAGGTACAAAATTCTGAGGCTATTCAATCTTAATCACTCTCTTCTTTTTCTTCCTTTCTTTTAATCTTGATTAATATAATACTTTCGCCTTTTTTCAATATGTAAATTGTTTTCAATTTTCCTTTGTTTTGATTATTATAATTATTATTGCTTTAATTTTCCTTTGTTTCTAGTTTTGTATATTTTTTCACTCTTAACTTTTGTATATATTATTATTCTCAATTATTGTATATATTATTCTTGATTTTTGTATATATGATTTTTTTTAATTGCTTAAACAAGGCCGGAATTTTCTTGAATCACATTAAAGTCGGATTAATTATGGACGAACAGATTTTGGGCACCATATTAATTTGATTAATCCAAATCACTAACAAATTAGGTAGTAATTCATGTATTAATAGCAACCTGCTTTTTTAGTAATATTAGGTTAGTGCACTTTCTAAGGTCAAATCCATCAATAGGCTCTTTGAATTTAATGATTATGATTTATGAAATTACAATGAGACCGAGTAGAGGCCGCTACATGCGGGTGAATTGAGTCAAAGATCTGGTCCGTACCATGCTCGCGAACCCACGATCTGGTTACTGGACCTAACAGTGGGTCCATTAATTTGGCACCAATGTTTCAGGCGTCCATGATTAACCTGTATAGGCACGGTGGCGATCCCCTCAATTCGACAGCACACCCCAACGCATTCACATGCGGATTCCATAACACTGAGACTGAGGTCAGCACCCCTAAGGCGGAGGCGAAGCCTTACACTTATGTGCAAATATTTTTGTTAAACAACCCGCCTAGTAATTTGCATGGTTAAGTTTAAAACCGAGATATATTTGTTGTTGTCTTTTTTACAATCGACTCGCAATGACCGAGTAGAGGCCGCTAGATGTGTGGGGGGTTGTGCACTAATTCGCCCTTACCCTTGTCCCCTAATCCAGAATTTTTGCACGACCAGACATGGAGTCCTTCGCCTTACTTAATGCAATCATAGGCAAGGCTTAAACCGGGTTCCGCAGCTTCCCGAAAGAAGTGCGGTGGCAACTTGCTCTACTCGTTTCGAGTATGATACACACAATCTTCAAGCATACTCACAGTATGCAAATACAAGAATTCAATTCTAGCAAAACCCGAGTCATCACCTAATTGTACCCCCGTAGCAGAGGGATCGGACCCAGTCCGGCCCAGTGACGCCTCGGTGCCAATACAACATCCAACTTACAAAAATCATTGTTGAGCATTTTTTTTACATTTCAATTTTATCAAATGACACATGAATTTTCATTGACAAAAGGAAGCTTAAGCGGAAAAATCAAACACGATATATTCAGCAAATTCATCTTTTTGATAAACACACTGTTGAGCCCATGAACAACCCACATGTGAGTGAATGTGTTGTCCCACATTGGAATTGAGGGGGAGTGTTGTGGTGATAAATCCCACATCGAAAGAATTCGAGAGTTGAGACCACATTAGAAGGCTAAGGGGCTACTCCCCTCATTGCCATATCATTTTGAGGTGGAACCTCCTTGGTCTTGTAATTTGGACTTGCACTTCCCCGTGGCGGGCGCGCCGTGTTGTGGTGATAAATCCCACATTGAAAGAATTCGAGAGTTGAGACCACATTATAAGGCTAAGGGGCTACTCCCCTCATTGCCATATTGTTTTGAGGTGGAACCTCCTTGGTCTTGTAATGTGGACTTGCACTTCCCCGTGGCGGCCGCGGCCCAGGCCCGTTTGACATGGTATCAGAGCCCAGGTTGGGTGTGATTGATCTGGGCCAACTTACGGACAACTCACATGTGAGGGGGAGTGTTGAGCCCATGAACAACCCACATGTGAGTGAATGTGTTGTCCCACATTGGAATTGAGGGGGAGTGTTGTGGTCATAAATCCCACATCGAAAGAATTCGAGAGTTGAGACCACATTATAAGGCTAAGGGGCTACTCCCCTCATTGCCATATCGTTTTGAGGTGGAACCTCCTTGGTCTTGTAATGTGGACTTGCACTTCCCCGTGGCGGGCGTTGCCCAGGCCCGTTTGACACACACAAACGAAAGATGTTACATGGCAAAGAAGGGAGGTGGCTTCTATATATATGAGGCAAGCGATGATGTTTTTTTTTTGACGAGGCGATGAAGTTTATTTTCATGTGATTGTTTCAATTATAGATTTGTTTAGATAGCAATAATGGAGGCATGCTCGCACTCATGAATGAAAATGGTGAATTTTTGTTGGATTATCAACAATATAATGCAATTGCAACTTCTTACATTCTTCAAAAGCCCTAATTTTTTTTCTTAAACCTTTCTCTCTAAAATATGTACAAACATAGTCATAGTTTAGGTGTAAAGATCGAACATTACTCTTAATATATATGCGTATCGATCAAGAACCGATACGACAAGTGCCAATAAACGCTCCAGTTCGATCAAGCATGGAATTTTCTAGTTGATAAACAAATTGATAGATATAGCAAAATGAGAAATAAATTGTGTTTTAAGAACAAACGAAAAAAATTCGGTTTATAAATTAATTTGTTAAGTAGTATTGGTGATCATTACCATTGACAGTTGGTATTATCATCGGGTCGTCTATCTTCATAACAAATTTTGGTACAACTAGCTCCAAAATTTCTATTATTGGAGAGCTAAACGGTATTTGAAACTTGTTTGACAAAAAACATATTCAACATAGGCATTTTTAGTCTTATGTTATTAATTTATACTTTTAGTCATTATTTTACCATTTTAGACTTTGTGAGTATTTATTTAGGATTGATTTATATATCCCGACTATAATAATAGAAAGTAATGTTTTATCAACTCAATTATAGCAATTGTAGGAACATGGGGTTGATGAAACATTACATCAATGTCATTGATGCTTTGAATTCCACTATTATCTCACAAGCATAATTCTCTCTAATGCTTAAGTTAGCACATGACTAAGGTAAAAGAATAAGGAAATGATAGGAAAAAGAAGTGTTTACTTTTTCTCAATGTAATAATTAATTAAAGTATGTTTTCCTATCATAAATGACGTATTTCTAGATTTCTGGATTTTCTTTGATGAATATCATTGTATCACTTGTAGGGCTGAGATTGAGTCATGATTCATATTCGATAATGTACATGAGTGGAACCCTGCACAGATCATATCTCAGGAACCGTGCAGTCGGGGGCGGGTGAATAAACCCCAACATATTGTTGGCGGTGAGATTCGATCCCCTGTCTAAGCCAGGGAAAGTGGTTGCTCTACCACTAAGCTATAGCCAACATCTCTAACTTTTGGATTTGCATTATAAATTATTAAGCTAGCTAACTTCATTGCAACTACGATTTTAGTTAGAGTACATTATTTCTTTTCTAAGAATATGGTTGAAAATAAGCAATAATTTATATAGGATCATTGGTAACTTAATTACGAAGTGAAATATAGATGTTAATTTCTCTTAAAATGGTGATTCTGTTCATCTGCACGCGATGCATACAATGTTAAACAATTTATTGGCTAATTACATAGGTTTTGTTTTCGTGACTTAGGGGTCCGACCAATTTTTTTCCCTTTTATTTTCATGTATTTCTTTAATATAAAGATAGATGAAATTATTATGATTTATTATTTATATGTTTTTTCCATTAATTATTACTCTATTTTTAAATATATAAATTGAATGTTTTGGTTTTTGTTTCAAGTCAAGAATTGATAATTATAAGAACCAACACCCAATTTCTTTGAATTTTTACGTAGAACAATAATAGCTTCATTTATGTACATTTTGGATTTTTCATGTTATTTTAGCTTTTTTTTCTCATTTTTAATTGGTTGAACTTAATTTTATTTGTTAATATTTAATAAGGAATACTCCCTCCGTTTTACTAAATTTATGCCATAAGGTAAATCGGCACTATTCATTAATATCGAGAATCTTCTAAATTCTCGTCAATATATAAGAATGAATATAGTCAAGTGGGGTTTTGTTAGAATCGTATTAACAAGTAGTTTATTTTTGGTGTTAGAATTTTTCCTCATGTACACAACAAGAAAAACTGGGACGGCCGACCGACGTTACCGACCGAAAATCAGTCGGTAACAGGGATTACCGATCGATTTTCGATCGGTAACGTCGGTCAGCTTGACGGGCGTCGGTAAAAAAAATCACCGACCGAAATTTCGATCGGTAAAACATTACCGACCGATTTGCCGACCGATTTTTTGGCCAGGATTTTTTGGAGGGAAAGTTATTTACCGACCGATTTTCGGTCGGTAGTACCGACCGAAACAAACATCGGTCGGTAATATCGATCGATAATCGATTAGTAAATAACTTTCCCTCCAAAAAAAATTTAGGAGGAGAGGATTTACCGACCGATGTCTGTTTCGGTCGGTAATACCGACCGAAAATCGGTAGGTAAATCATCTCCTCCCTCCAAAAAATGGAGGAAACCCGCGTTTACCGACCGAAAATCGGTCGGTAAATGGAGTTTCCCTCCATTTTTTTGGAGGAAGGAAGGCTTATACCGACCGATTTTCGTTCGGTAAAGGTTTTCTCCCGCAGTTTTTTTAAAAAAAAATTGAGGTTTTTTCCACCTATTTCTTTCCCCATATATCTAATATAAAAAACAAAATTAAATTACATACTAATGAAAACAAAATAAAATTTTATATTAGATATAATAAATAAGTCCTAATACATGCAATATTAACAAAATATAGTTTCTAAAAATTTTAAGTGAAAATGTAACAAATAACCACGTACGATAGAATAAATCCAAATCTAACTAACAACTGCTAAAATGCTATGAAGGCTCCAGAATCGCCAGAACCGTCTGTGCGGTCGTCGGGGAAGCGTCCGGGAAAGGGAGGCGGATCGCCGAACAGCCTCATGAAAGCGTCCATCTGCGCCTTCATCTGCTCCATGTACGCCTCCTGCTGCTTTTGCTTCTCCACTAAAAGGCGATGCTCCTCCTCCCGCAGGCGTTCTCTCTCCGATAGACGGCGATGCTCCTTCACCCGCTCCTCCTCCCGCTGGCGGTCTATCTCCGCTAGACGACGATGCTCCTCATCCCGTTGGCGGTCTCTCTCCACTAACTCTGCCCTAGCTCGCACCAATTCCTCAGACATTTGTGTAAGCTGAGCGGAAACCGACGGAGAATAGCCTGATCCGTCGTGCCGACGCAAGCTTTTCTCATAATAGAGAAAAGCTCCATCTCTGCCAAACCCATGAACCTCGCCCTTCCGATACCCACCAACCGTATCAAAGAAGACATCGTTGGGATCCGACGGTGAGCCACTAGCCTGAGACTCAGAAAGGCTCTGAGTATACTTTTCCTGCAAATTATGGAGTTAGTTGAAAAAATTCCAAATAAAAAGAAAATGACATTCATGACAAGCAAATTTTTGGGTGTTTTTAGGGGTTTTCGCGCCTAACTTCTACAAACTCAACCTATTACAAGTTTTTAAAGCTCGATCATGTCATATTTTACGAACTTAAGCTTTCTAGGTCTTGATTGGACACGTTAAGACACAACAACACCAATTTGATCATGAAAGGGGCATTTTGGGGCATTTTAGGGGGTTTTCGCGCCTAACTTCTACAAACGCAACCTATTACAAGTTTTTAAAGCTCGATCATGTAATATTCTATTCACTTAAGGTTTTTAGGTCTTGATTGCTCACGTTTAGACACGACAAGTTCACTTTGAGGCGTGAGAGGTCCATTTTGGGGCATTTTAGGGGGTTTTCGCGCCTAACTTCTACAAACTCAACCTATTACACGGTTTTAAAGCTCGATCATGTCATATTTTATTCACTTAAGCTTTTTAGGTCTTGATTGCACACGTTTAGACACGACAAGTTCACTTTGGGGCGTGAAAGGGCCATTTTTGGGCGTTTTAGGGGGTTCTCGCGCCTAACTTCTACAAACGCAACCTATTACACGGTTTTAAAGCTCGATCATGTCATATTTTATTCACTTAAGCTTTTTAGGTCTTGATTGCACACGTTTAGACACGACAACTCCAATTTGGGGCGTGAGAGGTCCATTTTTGGGCGTTTTAGGGGGTTCTCGCGCCTAACTTCTACAAACGCAACCTATTACACGGTTTTAAAGCTCGATCATGTCATATTTTATTCACTTAAGCTTTTTAGGTCTTGATTGCACACGTTTAGACACGACAAGTTCACTTTGGGGCGTGAAAGGGCCATTTTTGGGCGTTTTAGGGGGTTCTCACGCCTAACTTCTACAAACGCAACCTATTACACGGTTTTAAAGCTCGATCATGTCATATTTTATGCACTTAAGCTTTCTAGGTCTTGATTGGACACGTTAAGACACGACAACTCCAATTTGGGGCGTGAGAGGTCCATTTTGGGGCTTTTAGGGGTTTTCGCGCCTAACTTCTACAAACTCAACCTATTACACGGTTATAAAGCTCGATCATGTCATATTTTATTCACTTAAGCTTTCTAGGTCTTGATTGGACACGTTAAGACACGACAACTCCATTTTGGGGCGTGAGAGGGCCATTTTGGGGTGTTTTAGGGGGTTTTCGCGCCTAACTTCTACAAACGCAACCTATTACAAGTTTTTAAAGCTCAATCATGTCTTATTTTATTCACTTAAGCTTTCTAGGTCTTGATTGGACACGTTAAGACACGACAACTCCAATTTGGGGCGTGAGAGGGCCATTTTGGGGTTTTAGGGGGTTTTCGCGCCTAACTTCTACAAACTCAACCTATTACACTGTTATAAAGCTCGATCATGTCATATTTTATGCACTTAAGCTTTCTAGGTCTTGATTGGACACGTTAGACACGACAACTCCAATTTGGGGCGTGAAGGGCCATTTTGGGGATTTTAGGGGTTTTCGCGCCTAACTTCTACAAACCAATCCTATTACAAGTTTTAAAGCTCGATCATGTCTATTTTATTCACTTAAGCTTTTAGGTCTTGATTGACACGAGACACGACAAGTTCAATTTGGGGCGTGAAAGGGCCATTTTGGGTTTTAGGGGTTTTCGCGCCTAACTTCTACAAACTCAACCTATTACAAGTTTTTAAAGCTCGATCATGTCATGTTTTATGCACTTAAGCTTTCTAGGTCTTGATTGGACATCTTAAGACACGACAACTCCAATTTGGGGAGTGAAAGTGCCATTTTTGGGCGTTTTTAGGGGTTTTCGCGCCTAACTTCTACAAACTCAACCTATTACAAGTTTTTAAAGCTCGATCATGTCATATTTTATGCACTTAAGCTTTCTAGGTCTTGATTGGACACGTTAAGACACGACAACTCCAATTTGGGGCGTGAGAGGTCCATTTTGGGGTGTTTTAGGGGGTTTTCGCGCCTAACTTCTACAAACTCAACCTATTACACGGTTATAAAGCTCGATCATGTCATATTTTATGCACTTAAGCTTTCTAGGTCTTGATTGGGCACGTTTAGACACGACAAATCCAATTTGGGGCGTGAAAGGGCCATTTTGGGGCTTTTAGGGGGTTTTCCGCCTAACTTCTACAAATGCAACCTATTACAAGTTTTTAAAGCTCGATCATGTCTTATTTTATTAGCTTAAGCTTTCTAGGTCTTGATTGGACACGTTAAGACACGACAACTCCAATTTGGGGCGTGAGAGGTCCATATTCAGGCGTTTTAGGGGTTTTCGCGCCTAACTTCTACAAATTCAACCTATTACACGGTTATAAAGCTCGATCATGTCTTATTTTATTCACTTAAGCTTTCTACGTCTTGATTGGACACGTTAAAACACGACAACTCCAATTTGGGGCGTGAGAGGTCCATTTTGGGGCGTTTTAGGGGTTTTCGCGCCTAACTTCTACAAACTCAACCTATTACACGTTAAAGCTCGATCATGTCATATTTTATGCACTTAAGCTTTCTAGGTCTTGATTGGACACGTTAAGACACGACAAGTTTACTTTGGGATGGAAAGGGCCATTTTTGGGCGTTTTAGGGGTTTTCGCGCCTAACTTCTACAAACGAACCTATTACAAGTTTTAAAGCTCGATCATGTCATATTTTATTCACTTAAGCTTTCTAGGCTTGATTGCACGTTAAGACACGACAACTCCAATTTGGGGCGTGAGAGGTCCATTTTGGGGGTTTTAGGGGGTTTTCGCGCCTAACTTCTACAAACTCAACCTATTAACGTTTTAAAGCTCGATCATGTCATATTTTATCACTTAAGCTTTTAGGTCTTGATTGACAGTTTGACACGACAAGTTCATTTGGGGCGTGAGAGGTCATTTTGGGGCGTTTTAGGGGGTTTTCCCGCCTAACTTCTACAAACTCAACCTATTACACGTTATAAGCTCGATCATGTCATATTTTATGCACTTAAGCTTTCTAGGTCTTGATTGGACACGTTAGACACGAAATCCAATTTGGGCGTGAAAGGGCCATTTTGGGGCATTTTAGGGGGTTTTCGCGCCTAACTTCTACAAACGCATTCTATTACAAGTTTTTAAAGCTCGATCATGTCTTATTTTATTCACTTAAGCTTTCTAGGTCTTGATTGCACACGTTTAGACACGACAAGTTCAATTTGGGGCGTAAAGGGCCATTTTTGGGTGTTTTAGGGGGTTTTCGCGCCTAACTTCTACAAACTCAACCTATTACAAGTTCTTAAAGCTCGATCATGTTATGTTTTATGCAGTTAAGCTTTCTAGGTTTCTATTGGACATATTAAGACACGACAACTCCAATTTGGGGCGTGAAAGGGCCATTTTTGGGCGTTTTTAGGGGTTTTTGCGCCTAACTTCTACAAACTCAACCTATTACAAGTTTTTAAAGCTCGATCATGACATATTTTATGCACATAAGCTTTCTAGGTCTTGATTGGACACGTTAAGACACGACAACTCCAATTTGGGGCGTGAGAGGTCCATTTTGGGGCGTTTTAGGGGGTTTTCGCGCCTAACTTCTACAAACTCAACCTATTACACGGTTATAAAGCTTGATCATGTCATATTTTATGCACTTAAGCTTTTTAGGTCTTGATTGGGCACGCTAGACACGACAAATCCAATTTAGGGCGTGAAAGGGTCATTTTGGGGCATTTTAGGGGGTTTTCGCGCCTAACTTCTACAAATGCAACCTATTACAAGTTTTTAAAGCTCGATCATGTCTTATTTTATTCACTTAAGCTTTCTAGGTCTTGATTGGACACGTTAAGACCCGACAACTCTATTTTGGGGCGTGAGAGGTCCATTTTGGGCATTTTAGGAGTTTTCGCGCCTAACTTCTACAAACTCAACCTATTACACGGTTATAAAGCTCGATCATGTCATATTTTATGCACTTAAGCTTTCTAGGTCTTGATTGGACACGTTAAGACACGACAAGTTTACTTTGGGACGTGAAAGGGCCATTTTTGAGGCGTTTTAGGGGGTTTTCGCGCCTAACTTCTACAAACTCAACCTATTACACGGTTTTAAAGCTCAATCATGTCATATTTTATGCACCTAAGCTTTCTAGGTCTTGATTGGACACGTTAAAACACGACAACTCCAATTTGGGGCGTGAGAGGTCCATTTTGGGGCGTTTTAAGGGTTTTCGAGCCTAACTTCTACAAACTCAACCTATTACACGGTTATAAAGCTCGATAATGTCATATTTTATGCACTTAAGCTTTCTAGGTCTTGACTGGACACGTTAAGACACGACAACTCCAATTTGGGGCGTGAGAGGTCCATTTTGGGGCGTTTTAGGGGGTTTTTGCGCCTAACTTCTACAAACTCAGCCTATTATACGGTTTTAAAGCTCGATCATGTCATATTTTATTCACTTAAGCTTTTTAGGTCTTGATTGTACACGTTTAGACACGACAAGTTCACTTTGGGGAGTGAGAGGTCCATTTTGGGGCGTTTTAGGGGGTTTTCGCGCCTAACTTCTACAAACTCAACCTATTACACGATTATAAAGCTCGATCATGTCATATTTTATGCACTTAAGCTTTCTAGGTCTTGATTGGACACATTACGACACGAAAACTCCAATTTGGGGTGTGAAAGGGCCATTTTGGGGCATTTTAGGGGGTTTTCGCGCCTAACTTCTTCAAACGCATTCTATTACAAGTTTTTAAAGCTCGATCAAGTCTTATTTTATTCACTTAAGCTTTTTAGGTCTTGATTGCACACGTTTAGACACGACAAGTTCAATTTGGGGCGTAAAAGGGCCATTTTTGGGTGTTTTAGGGGGTTTTCGCGCCTAACTTCTACAAACTCAACCTATTACAAGTTTTTAAAGCTCGATCATGTCATGTTTTATGCACTTAAGCTTTCTAGGTCTCTATTGGACATCTTAAGACACGACAACTCCAATTTGGGGCGTGAAAGGGCCATTTTGGGCGTTTTTAGGGGTTTTTGCGCCTAACTTCTACAAACTCAACCTATTACAAGTTTGCAAAGCTCGATCATGTCATATTTTATGCATTTAAGCATTCTAGGTCTTGATTGGTCACGTTAAGACACGACAACTCCAATTTGGGGAGTGAGAGGTTCATTTTGGGGCGTTTTAGGGGGTTTTCGCGCCTAACTTCTACAAACTCAACCTATTACACGGTTATAAAGCTTGATATTGTCATATTTTATGCACTTAAGTTTTTAGGTCTTGATTGGGCACGTTTAGACACGACAAATCCAATTTGGGGCGTGAAAGGGCCATTTTGGGGCATTTTAGGGGGTTTTCGCGCCTAACTTCTACAAATGCAACCTATTACAAGTTTTTAAAGCTCGATCATGTCTTATTTTATTCACTTAAGCTTTCTAGGTCTTATTGGACACGTTAAGACACGACAACTCCAATTTGGGGCGTGAGAGGTCCATTTTGGGGCGTTTTAGGGGTTTTCGCGCCTAACTTCTACAAACTCAACCTATTACACGGTTATAAAGCTCGATCATGTCATATTTTCTGCACCTAAGCTTTCTAGGTCTTGATTGGACACGTTAAAACACGACAACTCCAATTTGGGGCGTGAGAGGTCCATTTTGGGGCGTTTAAGGGTTTTCGCGCCTAACTTCTACAAACTCAACCTATTACAAGGTTATAAAGCTCGATCATGTCATATTTATGCACTTAAGCTTTCTAGGTCTTGATTGGACACGTTAAGACACGACAACTCCAATTTGGGGCGTGAGAGGTCCATTTTGGGGCGTTTTAGGGGGTTTTCGCGCCTAACTTCTACAAACTCAACCTATTACACGGTTTTAAAGCTCGATCATGTCATATTTTATTCACTTAAGCTTTCTAGGTCTTGATTGGACACGTTAAGACACGACAATCATTTGGGGCGTGAGAGGTCCATTTTGGGCGTTTTAGGGGGTTTTCGCGCCTAACTTCTACAAACTCAACCTATTACACGGTTATAAAGCTCGATCATGTCATATTTTATGCACTTAAGCTTTCTAGGTCTTGATTGGACACGTTAAGACACGACAACTCCAATTTGGGGTGAAGGCCATTTTGGGGCTTTTAGGGGTTTTCGCGCCTAACTTCTCAAACCAACTATTACAAGTTTTAAAGCTCGATCATGTCTTATTTTATACTTAAGCTTTTAGGTCTTGATTGCACGTTTAGACACGACAATCAATTTGGGGCGTGAAAGGGCCATTTTTGGGCGTTTTTAGGGGTTTTTGCGCCTAACTTCTACAAACTCAACCTATTACAAGTTTTTAAAGCTCGATCATGTCATATTTTATGCACTTAAGCTTTCTAGGTCTTGATTGGACACGTTAAGACACGACAACTCCAATTTGGGGCGTGAAAGGGCCATTTTTGGGCGTTTTAGGGGTTTTGCGCCTAACTTCTACAAACTCAACCTATTACAGTTTTAAAGCTCGATCATGTCATATTTTATGCACTTAAGCTT
Source organism: Beta vulgaris subsp. vulgaris (assembly GCF_026745355.1). Classification (NCBI taxonomy): domain Eukaryota; kingdom Viridiplantae; phylum Streptophyta; class Magnoliopsida; order Caryophyllales; family Amaranthaceae; genus Beta; species Beta vulgaris. Next base: position 14,247,289 of record NC_079210.1, on the reverse strand, counting down.
TATTGGTCTTGATTGGACATGTTAAGACACGACAACTCCAATTTGGGGCGTGAGAGGTCCATTTTGGGGCGTTTTAGGGGTTTTCGCGCCTAACTTCTACAAACTCAACCTATTACACGGTTATTAAAGCTCGATCATGTCATATTTTATGCACTTAAGCTTTTAGGTCTTGATTGGCACGTTAGACACGACAATCCAATTTGGGGCGTGAAGGTCATTTTGGGGCATTTTAGGGGGTTTTCGCGCCTAATTCTACAAACGCAACCTATTACAGTTTTAAAGCTCGATCATGTCATATTTTATCACTTAAGCTTTCTAGGTCTTGATTGGACACGTTAAGACACGACAACTCCAATTTGGGCGTGAGAGGTCCATTTTTGGGCGTTTTAGGGGGTTTTCGCGCCTAACTTCTACAAACTCAACCTATTACACGGTTTTAAAGCTCGATCATGTCATATTTTATGCACTTAAGCTTTCTAGGTCTTGATTGGACACGTTAAGACACGACAAGTTTACTTTGGGAGTGAAGGGCCATTTTGGGCGTTTTAGGGGTTTCGCGCCTAACTTCTACAAACTCAACCTATTACACGGTTTTAAAGCTCGATCATGTCATATTTTATGCACTTAAGCTTTCTAGGTCTTGATTGGACACGTTAAGACACGACAACTCCAATTTGGGGCGTGAAAGGGCCATTTTGGGGGTTTTAGGGGTTTTCGCGCCTAACTTCTACAAACTCAACCTATTACAGGTTTATAAGCTCGATCATGTCATATTTTATGCACTTAAGCTTTCTAGGTCTTGATTGGACACGTTAAGACACGACAACTCCAATTTGGGGCGTGAGAGGTCCATTTTGGGGCGTTTTAGGGGTTTTCGCGCCTAACTTCTACAAACTCAACCTATTACACGGTTATAAAGCTCGATCATGTCATATTTTATGCACTTAAGCTTTCTAGGTCTTGATTGGACACGTTAAGACACGACAAGTTTACTTTGGGACGTGAAAGGCCATTTTGGGCGTTTTAGGGGTTTTCGCGCCTAACTTCTACAAACTCAACCTATTACACGGTTTAAAAGCTCGATCATGTCATATTTTATGCACTTAAGCTTTCTAGGTCTTGATTGGACACGTTAAGACACGACAACTCCAATTTGGGGCGTGAAAGGGCCATTTTGGGGCATTTTAGGGGGTTTTCGCGCCTAACTTCTACAAACAACATATTACAAGTTTTTAAAGCTCGATCATGTCATTTTTATTGCACTTAAGCTTTCTAGGTCTTGATTGGACACGTTAGACACGACAACTCCAATTTGGGCGTGAGAAGGTCCTTTTGGGGTTTTAGGGGTTTTCGCGCCTAACTTCTACAATTCAACCTATTACACGGTTATAAAGCTCGATCATGTCATATTTTATGCACTTAAGCTTTCTAGGTCATGATTGGGAATGTTTAGACACGACAAATCCAATTTGGGGCGTGAAAGGGCCATTTTGGGGTATTTTAGGGGGTTTTCGCGCCTAACTTCTACAAACTCAACCTATTACACGGTTTTAAAGCTCGATCATGTCATATTTTATGCACTTAAGCTTTCTAGGTCTTGATTGGACACGTTAAGACACGACAACTCCAATTTGGGGCGTGAGAGGTCCATTTTGGGGCGTTTTAGGGGTTTTCGCCTAACTTCTACAAACTCAACCTATTACATGGTTATAAAGCTCGATCATGTCATATTTTATGCACTTAAGCTTTCTAGGTCTTGATTGGACACGTTAAGACACGACAACTCCAATTTGGGGCGTGAGAGTCCATTTTGGGCGTTTTAGGGGGTTTTCGCGCCTAACTTCTACAAACTCAACCTATTACAAGTTTTTAAAGCTCGATCATGTCATGTTTTATGCACTTAAGCTTTCTAGGTCTTGATTGGACACGTTAAGACACGACAACTCCAATTTGGGCGTGAGAGGTCCATTTTGGGCGTTTTAGGGGTTTTCGCGCCTAACTTCTACAAACTCAACTATTACACGGTTTATAAAGCTCGATCATGCATATTTTATGCACTTAAGCTTTCTAGGTCTTGATTGGACACGTTAAGACACGACAATTACTTTGGGCGTGAAAGGCCATTTTTGGGCGTTTTAGGGGTTTTCGCGCCTAACTTCTACAAACTCAACCTATTACACGGTTTTAAAGCTCATCATGTCATATTTATGCACTTAAGCTTTCTAGGTCTTGATTGGACACGTTAAGACACGACAACTCAATTTGGGCGTGAGAGGTCCATTTTGGGCGTTTTAGGGGTTTTCGCGCCTAACTTCTACAAACTCAACCTATTACACGGTTTATAAAGCTCGATCATGTCATATTTTATGCACTTAAGCTTTCTAGGTCTTGATTGGACACGTTAAGACACGACAAGTTCACTTTGGGGCGTGAAAGGGCCATTTTTGGGCGTTTTACGGGGTTTTCGCGCCTAACTTCTACAAACGCAACCTATTACAAGTTTTTAAAGCTCGATCATGTTATTTTATTCACTTAAGCTTTCTAGGTCTTGATTGACACGTTAGACACGACAATCACTTTGGGCTAAGGGCCATTTTGGGCGTTTTAGGGGGTTTTTGCGCCTAACTTCTACAAACGCAACCTATTACAAGTTTTTTAAGCTCGATCATGTCATATTTTATGCACTTAAGCTTTCTAGGTCTTGATTGGACAAGTTAAGACACGACAACACCAATTTGGGGCGTGAGAGGTCCATTTTGGGGCGTTTTAGGGGGTTTTCGCGCCTAACTTCTACAAACTCATCCTATTACACGGTTATAAAGCTCGATCATGTCATATTTTATGCACTTAAGCTTTATAGGTCTTGATTGGACACGTTAAGACACGACAACTCTAATTTGGGGGGTGAAAGGGCCATTTTGGGGCATTTTAGGGGGTTTTCGCGCCTAACTTCTACAAACGCATTCTATTACAAGTTTTTAAAGCTCAATCATGTCTTATTTTATTCACTTAAGCTTTCTAGGTCTTGATTGGACACGTTAAGACACGACAACTCCAATTTGGGGCGTGAAAGGTCCATTTTGGGGATTTTAGGGGTTTTCGCGCCTAACTTCTACAAATCAACCTATTACAACGGTTTAAAGCTCGATCATGTCATATTTTATGCACTTAAGCTTTCTAGGTCTTGATTGGCACGTTAAGACACGACAATCCAATTTGGGGCGTGAAAGGTCCATTTTGGGGTTTTGGGGTTTTCGCGCCTAACTTCTACAAATGCAACCTATTACAAGTTTTAAAGCTCGTCATGTCTTATTTTATTCACTTAAGCTTTCTAGGTCTTGATTGGACACGTTAAGACACGACAACTCCAATTTGGGGCGTGAGAGGTCCATTTTGGGGCGTTTTAGGGGTTTTCGCGCCTAACTTCTACAAACTCAACCTAATTCCGGTTTAAAGCTCATCATGTCTATTTTGCACTTAAGCTTTCTAGGTCTTGATTGACACGTTAAACGACACAATCTTGGAGGGGGAGGGATTTTGGGGCGTTTTAGGGGTTTTCGCGCCTAACTTCTACTAACCTATTACACGGTATAAAGCTCGATCATGTCATATTTTATGCACTTAAGCTTTCTAGGTCTTGATTGGACACGTTAAGACACGACAATTACTTTGGGGCGTGAAGGGCCATTTTGGGCGTTTTAGGGGTTTTCGCGCTAACTTCTCAAACCAACCTATTACAGTTTTAAAGCTCGATCATGTCTATTTATCACTTAAGCTTTCTAGGTCTTGATTGGACACGTTAGACACGACAAGTTCTTTGGGCTTGAAAGGGCCATTTTGGGCTTTTAGGGGTTTTCGCGCCTAACTTCTACAAACGCAACCTATTACAAGTTTTAAAGCTCGATCATGTCATATTTTATCACTTAAGCTTTCTAGGTCTTGATTGGACACGTTAAGACACGACAACTTCCATTTGGGGCGGAGAGGTCCATTTGGGGCGTTTTAGGGGTTTTCGCGCCTAACTTCTACAAACTCAACCTATTACACGGTTTTAAAGCTCGATCATGTCATATTTTATTCACTTAAGCTTTTAGGTCTTGATTGACACGTTTAAGACACGACAATTCACTTTGGGGTGAGAGTCCATTTGGGGCGTTTTAGGGGTTTTCGCGCTAACTTCTACAAACTCAACCTATTACACGTTATAAAGCTCGATCTGTCATATTTTATGCACTTAAGCTTCTTGGTCTTGATTGGACAAACATT